>NC_081552.1:179035172-179243172 GCF_963082655.1 Stomoxys calcitrans | reverse complement strand
TCAAAACATGGACCGATATGGCCCATTTACAGTACCAACCGACCTACACTAATAAGAAGTATTTGTGCAAAATTTCAAGCGGCTAGCTTTACTCTTTCGGAAGTTAGCGTGCTTTCGACAGACAGACGGACGGACGGACAGACGGACGGACATGGCTAAATACGGACGGACGGACAGACGGACGGACATGGCTAAATCGACATAAAATTTCACGACGATCAAGAATATATATACTTTGTAGGGTCTCAGACGAATATTTCGAGTAGTTACAAACAGAATGACGAAATTAGTATACCCCCCATCTTATGGTGGAGGGTATAACAACACCAAATTGTCATGTAGGACGACCGAGATTACACTGTATTCAAATGAAAGGATGTGTTAGAGGGAAATCCCTCTCCACCTACCCTACGCAAGAATAAGGCATAAAAAACAAGTAAAAAGTGCTTAGTTCCGCCGGGCCGCATTTTAAGAACCCACCACATGGATTTTTCTAAATTTAGATGAAGGGCACAATTTTATTTTACATACAAACCTCTGTTAAACCAGCAAAAATGAAAGCTTCTAGGAACAGAACAAGGGTAATTGGGAGACCGGTTTATATAGCATCTATATCAGGTTAAAGGCACAGTTGTTGGAAGTCATTACAGAACACTACATGCAAAATTTCAGCCAAATCGGACAAAAATTGCGGCTTGTAAGGACTCAAGAAGTCAAATCGGGAGACCGGTTTATATGGGAGCTTTATCAGCTTATAGACTGACTTGGACCGTAATTGCCACAGTTGTTGAAAGTCGTAACAGAATATTGCATGCAAAATTTCAGACAAATCGTATAAAAATTGCGGCTTGTAAGGACTCAAGAAGCCCCATCGGTGTTATGGGAGCTATATCACGCTAAAGATCGATTTGGACTGTATTTGGCACAGTTATAGGGAGTTATATCAGAAAACTATGTGCAAAATTTTAGCCAAATCGGACAAAAATTGCGGCTTCCAGGTACTCAAGAAGTCAAATCGGGAGATTGG
Source organism: Stomoxys calcitrans (assembly GCF_963082655.1). Taxonomy (NCBI): domain Eukaryota; kingdom Metazoa; phylum Arthropoda; class Insecta; order Diptera; family Muscidae; genus Stomoxys; species Stomoxys calcitrans. The sequence goes on along the minus strand of NC_081552.1, from coordinate 179,242,145 downwards.
TTTATATGGGAGCTATATCCAAATCTGAACCGATATGACCCATTTGCAATCCTTAACGATTTACATTAATAGTATGAATCTAATCTGTGCAAAATTTCAAATAGCTATCTTTACGCGTTCGACCGCTATCGTGATTTCAACAGACGGGCGGACATGGCTAGATCGACTCAGATTGTCGAGACGATCCAGAATATATATACTCCTACTTTATGGGGGCGCAGATAAATATTTCGTGGAAATATGATTTCGAATCTAGATAACCAATACAAAAAAAAAATAATTTGTGTGGATCCGAACGAGACTCGTTACTTGAAAATCTTGATAGCAACCTTCAAAATGCTTGACATTGCGGGGGCTCAAACAAAATCGTGCTCTGGCACGATGCTGATATTATTTCAGGGTCCGCCCCCTAACCTCCTATCAAACCGGCCATGTTTGCCTACTATGGAAATAAGGGGCTCAAGTAATAGTTATTTGGTAGTAGAAAATGAATTTGATATCCAATTTTGAAGTCAGGTGAGGCCAATTTTGAGGCAATTGGGGCTTAAATGAATGACATTTGAGAGTAGACCACGATCCTGATATTTTTCAGGGCTATGTGCGTGGGTGGCTGCCCCAATCTACACACCCCTCAAACTGGATATATTTGTGTATTATGGCAAAGAGGGACTCAAATCTAAGTGTTTCAGAGACGCCTTACCTCACAAACTCTCCCTAAACCTATAGCAATATGTAGCTCAAATGAGGTTTTTGGGAGTAGAGTGTGAATCTAATATCCACAAAGCGTATGCCTAATTCAATCCACCACCATAACTTAAGGAATGAAGTAGATCTTACATCCAAACTTTTATGGGCCGACTCTCCCCTTACCATATTTTCAAAAATGCCAGATCTCAGAGATGGGTGGGATAGTTTAAGCGAAATTTAGTTTGTTTATAATAACTCAAAAACATAAATTTTATATCCCTATTTAGGTAAAGGAAAGGTTTTTGAGGCTAGAGAACGAATCTGATATATGACGGTCGACCTCACCCCCAAAAATACTCCCATACCGGATATATTTACCGACCATAACAATATAGAGCTTAAATGGAAGATATTTGGGAGTAGACAACCAATATGGTACCCAATTTGGGGCGAAATATTTGAAAGGCCGTACCAGCACCCCCAAACAGGACTTTCCTGATGGTGCCAGTATAGGGCTCGTAAAAATAAAAGAGTTAAAGAAGGCGCAGCGGTGCGGGCCCTGTCCAGCTAGTATTTAAATATTATGGAAAATAAAACCTTCGAACGATGATAGTGATGACAGTTTCGGGTTGAATTCATTTGATTGCAACATCAACTGTTAGTTTGTTTTTGCCCAAGTTTTATGAATTACATGAGCTTCCCCACAACGCATCGTATTATCTTTTACAACGATATTTTAAGCATTTTAAACACAATTGTTAAATTTTTCATTCCTTCTGAAACTCATTAGTAGCGTCTATCATTAAACATATTATCACGCTATTTTTACCCCAATAAATTATTCAATTTCAACTTAATAATGATGTTTATAGTCATTTGTCAGCCCTATGACAAATTCATAAATTTAGTCATAAATAACAGAAGACACTCCGCCAACCACCCTTCTATCTGCCACGTTATTATCCTTCAATGTAGTAAGAAATGAGCAGCAAACTAATTAATTGTGGACAATTTGATGATATGCCCTTTTAAGGACTCAGAGTTAAAGAGATTCTATAACACTAAACTCCCCCCACCTATGTGCAGCATAAGGACATTAGCAACACCCCGTTTTGTTGAATACTGTATGACTGGCAGGCTGGCAGATTGAAAGGCTAACGGCATGGCTTTATGACTTGACTCACTGGAACGGGATCGTCTGTGTAAATTTGTGTGGTGGTGGCATTATATGCCAAATTAATTTCAACCTCAATTGAGGGTTAATTCAGTTTTTGTGTGCGCTAGCTAACAAAACAAACATTTATAAAAGTATCCTTAGCAATGTGATATGAATTCATTGGACTCTGAATTGACTTCATTTCGACATTGAAAAGAGCACACCGTGGTTAGCTAACATAGCATTTACATTCACACCATTTTAAGGATAATGATAACGATGGTGTTCATACTATTATCCTAATGAAAAATATGGAAGTAGAGCTCTCATTAGTAAGATCCAAATAGGGAATCTCAGCAGGTGTATTTCGTGATTAATTTCTGTAGGCTATAGGCAAAGTTTCAGACTGATGGAACCTGCTTGTGATAAAAGTAGTATGAATGGAATGGTAATGTAAGAGGTGTCATAGATTGTCTACAAACAATTTATATCCCCATCTCACAAAATAACTTAATCTAGATTCATGCAGGTCATACTCGTATTCATACATATTGTTTCTCGAACATCCCATTATGGAGCAAATCAGTATTACCCAATTGATTTTTATGCTTTTAAACCACTGTAATCTTTTGGAGTTGGATTTTTTGTTAAATAAGCTACATTGAGTTTATGACGAAGAAGTGTTAAGAAAATCCATTACTCTTTTAGCACCCCTTTTGCCAATTCAATACAAGTGCGTATGTATGCATCAGTGTTTTGAAAATATTTTTCAAATCTCGCCACCATCTCGACAACGATGAATGTCATCGAGCTCTTTATTACGTTAGTGTCAATTTTATGCGACACCTCATACGCCTTCATTGCACCATCATCTACACCAACACCACCCAATTCATTGTCAAGGCCAGCCATGAAATACCATACCAATGTCGCACATATGGTTGTGGTTGGGTGGCAAAGAGAGGTGGACACATTGGGATAGAGTTAGGATTGCGCATTTCGAATAGGAAAATGAAAAATGATGCAAAAACATTAGTTAGCTTCAGGGGTTACAAAGATTTGGAAGGCCGTAATGGAAGTGTAAAGCATTTATCGCTATGAAAAGATTAGTATTACACCTTCGAAAGTTGTTTATTTTGTTAGGCTGCACTCAACCAAAGTTGTTATTTAAAACATCAACACTCTTTGCTAAAACAGCAGTTTTTGTCTGCTGAAAATGGGAAAGCAGACATTACTTCTGTTTCAGCAAACATAGGGCTGCTGTATTAGGAAACATTTCGGTCAGCTAAATCAGCAAACAAAATCTGCTGTTTTAAGAAAAAAAATCTGATGAAAAACAAGTAAAAGCGTGCTAAGTTCGGCTGGGCCGAATCTTATAAACCCTCCACCTTGGATCGCATCTATCTTGTTCTTTTCCCAGTATCTCTTTTTAGGCAAACATATGATACAAGAAAAAAATTGCTATGATAATGGAGCAATTCTATATATCAACTTATGGTCCGGACTATAATTAAACTGAATGTAGAAGTCGTTGTGTAAAATTTCAGCCAATTCGAATAAATATTGCGCCCTTTAGGGGATCACGAAGTAAACTAGGGAGATCGGTTTATATGGGAGCTGTATCAGGCTATAGACCGATTCAGACCATATTTGACACGTATATTGAAGGTCATGAGAGAAGTCGTTGTACAATATTTCAGCAAAATCGGATTATAATTGCGACCCCTAGAGGCTCCAGAAGTCAAAATCCCAGATCAGTTTATATGCCAGCTGTATCAGGTTATGAACCAATTAAAACCATATTTTGCACAACTGTTGGAAGTTATTGTATAACAAAACACTTCTTGCAAAATTTCAGCCATATCGGATAAGAATTGCGCTCTCTAGTGGCTCAAAATTCAAGATCGGTTTATATGGTAGCTATATCAGGTTATGGACCGATTTAAACCATAAATAGCACAGTTATTGGAAGTCACAACAAAACATATCATGCAAAATTTCAGCCAAATCGGATAGGAATTGCGCCCTCTAGAGGCTCAAGAAGTCAAGACCACAAATCAGTTTATATAATAGCTATATCAGGTTATGAACCGATTTCAACCACACTTAGCACCGTTATTGGAAATGATAACAAAACAGCTCATACTAAATTTCAGCCAAATCGGGTGAGAATTGCGCCCTCTAGTTGCTCAAGAAATCTATATCAAAACATGGCCCGATATGGCCCATTTACGATCCCAACCGACCTACACTAATAAGAAGCATTCGCGCAAAATTTTAAGCGGCTAGCTCTACTCCTTCGAATGTTAGCGTGCTTTCGACAGACAGATGGACGGACAGACGAACGAACATGGCTAGATCGACTTCAGATGTCACGACGATCAAGAATATATATACTTTATGGGGTCTCAGAGAAATATTTCTTAGAATTACGAAACACGATAGCAATCGAACGCGTAAAACTAACCATTTGAAAATTTGCAGATACTTAATGTTGATATGGCTCAAATTATGCAAGTAGTGTTCTGTTTTGATTTCTAACAACTGTGCCCAGTACGGTCCAAATCGGTCAATAACCTGATATAGGCCCCATAAAAACCGATCTCCCGATTTGACTTTTGCGCCCTTACAAGCCACAATTTTTGTCCGATTTGGCTGAAATTTTGCATACAGTGTTCTGTTTTGATTTTCAACAACTGCGCCTAGTACGGTCCAAATCGGTCTATAACCTGATATAGCTCCCATTTAAGCCGATCTCCCTACTTGACTGTGGTTTGTTGTGACTTCCAACAACTGTGCCGAGTACGGTCCGAATCGGTCTATAACCTAATATAGTTCCCATATAAACCGATCTCCCGATTTGAGTTCTTAAGCCCTTACAAGCCACAATTTTTGTCCAATTTAGCTGAAACTTTATGCCTAGTACGGTCCGAATGCGTCTATAACCTGATATAGCTCCCATATAAACCGATCTTCCGATTCGACTTCCTTACAAGCCTCAATTTTTGTCTGATTTGGCTGAAATTTTGCATGGGGTTTTCTGTTACGACGTTCAAATCAGTCTATAATTTGATATAGCTCCCACTTAAACCGGTCTCTCGATCATCCTTGTTCGGTTTCTAGAAGCTTTAACTTTTGCTGGTTTGACGGGAGTTTGGTGTGTAGAAAAAAAAAATTAAATAAATTTATTTTGTATAAATTTTTAGCAGAATCCGTTGTGGTGGGTTCCCTAGATTCGGCCCGGCCGAAATTAGCCCGCTTTTACTTGTTCTTGCTATGCCGTTCGGAGGTATAATCGTTAGCGATAAATCTGTTATCAACAGCTTCGAAGAAGTCAAATCTGAGAATCAGTAATAATCAGCACCGAAACATATACTTTCCAATACTTTTTGAGAAACATTCGGTCCTCATCATGTTTCCAGTCGGTGGCTCAAAGACAGTCCCTTAGTCATGTATTCAGGATCTGAGGGCATACCTGCTATCCAAACGTGTGTCATTGGGCGAGAAGGAATATCTTCCGTCTTGACTTAATCCAGTGCTGCGCCTGGCCAGAACTCGCCAATCTTTTTTAGGGCGCAACGATACATTTCAATTGAGCGTTGATCTCCAAAGCAATTTGTTGGTATCGTTCCTGATACCAGCCTATATCGTACCAAACTGGAGGAGACCGAGGCGCCCTTTCCAGCCATTAAATTAGTCGGAATTATGGCGGCTCAACTGCAGAAATTCCTTGGAATTACTCTACATGGCTAAACAGAATTTTCGCGACAAACCTAAAGTGGTACTGCGTACCGAGGGTATAGCCGATGCTAATTCAAATTTGTCCATGAATATTCCATTAAGGAACAGGGGCAAACTTCTCACATATCTATGAGTGCTGTCCGATTCACATTTTTTGCTCAATGATAAGGAACCTCCTTTTTATAGCCAAGTCTGAACGGGGTGCCCCAATGCGACACCTCTTTGAGGAGAAGTTTTACATGGTTGTTCCAGCCAGTATTCGACCCAGGTGTTCAGCGTTATAGGCGGATACGCTAACCTTAGAACTACGGTGGCCTCAAGTATTTATTCCCAATACGGAAAAAAACCACAGCACGGAAAGAATTATAGGCCCACCCGTCCGTCATCGTTTTTACTCAAACCTCTGGACAGACTGATAGACCTGAAGGTGAGGGAGGGACTGACACCGGAAAATTGTGGTGGGACACAACGCTCAAACCTCAAGGTAGGTCGAGGATAACTGTCCTCCACGAAATGGTACAAGGAGTCGGTACGTCTCTTCATCTGTAGGAGTACGCCATGGCGGCAGTGGGTATTTAATAACGTGAAGATAAGATCGATACCAGTTGTGTACCTGGACCGTACGGGCCTTCTCGGACATCGAAGAACGTTTGACAGTCAGGGCTAGCCCACGAGGAGCGACCCTGTCGCCGGTCTCGCATACATGCCAATTGTCGAACTACTGAATATAGTAGAGAGGAAGCCAGTGTGGAGTCGGTGTTGAGGTTGAAATCTGTACATGGATGCCGGACTGCCAGAACTGTGGCCTAACGCCGAAAGATCTGCTAGCATTTGATAAAAGACCAATGAGCACTATTGCAAGAATTACATTACTTGTGACAAATGTCTAGAAGGTCTCCACAGATATGTGAACTAGAACGTATGATTTCGTCAGTGCTCCCAGAATCACTATATGGCCAGTGTCGGTTACGAACAAAAGGAATTTCAATCTGCATAGAAACTTTCACTTCTTTTCATGGTTATGCCTATACGCGCATATGTGGCTCTCTTTTTGATTTCTGATCACAGCGTCTATGTTGATGGCAGTATACAACCAAACCCTTGATTTTTTTGGCATTTGCTACAGAATAACTAAAAAGCTTCAATTTTATTCTTAGTGCGTTTCGATAAGTTGCTCCCTTTCACTTGGTTTTATTTCAATTTTTTCGTGCCATACAATTGGAAACGTTTTATTTTCGGTTAACCATTTTTCGCTAAAGCGCGGCAAAACTAAAAGAACAGTTAAAAAACACATTAATCCAAAGGACCATGGCCACATCCATAGTCATCATCATCATCATCATAGTCGGCATCACCATCATTCGTATGCTTAGAACGCCCTTAGTTTTTGCTTTGCTGTAGCGTTTGCTTTCGATTTGGTCATGACAACCGTTTCTCCTCTTCTTTTTTTGTGTTTTTTTTGGATACCATCAGGCATTCTTACTTAAGTGGTCCGGAAGTTTTTGCCTCTTTTGTTGTGGCATGCTACAATGAAGGACGCTCTGTGCATTGCGTCGCGGCAGGACTACTCATAAACATATGCAGCTCACGTTGCCCGGCATAAATCTAATGCGTTCAGCTCAACGCCTCTTTTTTGCCACATCATCGCCAGTTAGTTGTTGCTTCATTGTTGCCGTTGTGAATGCCACTTGCGGCATAGCTATTGCCACAAGGGCTACCCCATCCTAAAGTTGTTTTTAACGCCTTCCCAGGACATCCAATGAAAGTCTATTGACTTCAGAGTTGAAGGCGAACGAACGACTGTGTCCTCGTCGTCTAGCCGCTTGTCGAGATGTGATTTTATTTGCCGTTTGCTGTAGTATTTGAGGGGTTTAGTGGCGTTGTGCCTTGCCTTGCCAAAGGGGAAAACCACTGCATTTTGTATGGCCAAATATTTTGTGGCCCAAGATTCAAATCTTTTATGTGCTACCACCAGAGGGAGTGACAGTCCTCAGAGTAGTGTGGAGTTGTGACTATACAGGGATGCTGCAGAGGGTGCGCACGGAAGGGGATTTCTTTTGCATGCTCTAACGCCTTACTTAATCTCTCAGGGGACATTTTAAGTTATTGAAAGCCTTTTCATTCTGTCCTCGTGAATATGTGCTTGAAAGCGGGTGAGTGGGTGTTTGTATTAGAAAGGACCTTTTTTCCATTCAGTCAAAGTTCTTCTTTGTTTGCAGTGAGTTCTTTGTCCGCATTTGGGCAAAGTGAAAGTGAAATTTAATTGAATTAAATTCTAAATATTTTTATAATGCCGTAATAGTATGACCTACCTCACCAAAAAATTGTCTTCGATTGGGGTAAGTGAATTTGATACTGATTTTAACTTTCATATAATTTTACAACATTTAACAATTTTGTGTTTGATGTTAAAAGGAATTTTTAATTTATGAAAGTGAAATTGTAAACTTTAAGGAATTTTAAAATAAAATCACGTAAAAACTCGTATATACATATAAGTTTTGGAACCCCCCAAGTTTTGCCAATTGCCTTCTTGCAGTTGTACAGGGCAGAATGTTAGAGTTAGCCTTTCCTAAAACACCTAGGTACTTCGCTTTTTCAGGATGCAGGCGCCACCTGGTACCTTGTAAAGGGAGATTTTTTAAGAGTTATAGGAAAGTTAAAAAAAAACACATAAAATAAAATTCAGAAATATATACGATATCTTTATTTGAATAATGTTTGAAGATTATTTCATGCAAATGTTAACCATGACTTCGCCTCAATTGGTCCATCCGCTTAGTACAATTTCGGCATATTCTTTCCAATATTTTGGCCGGTATCTCACGAATAAATGCTTCAATTGTTGTCTTCCAATACGTCAATTGAAACGGGCTTGTCTGTATAGACATGAGCTTTAACATAACCCTACAAAAAAAAATGACTAAAGGCGATAAATGGAACGATCTAGGAGGCCAAATGACCGGTCCCGAACGTGTTATAAACCAGTATAATACCCTACACCTATAAATACAATGTGGGAGCTATATCCAATTCTGAAACAATTTTGATGGACCTGGGCGGATGTTTTCAGATGGGCTATTGAGCAACCCGTATCAAATTTCGAACAATAGTGTAATGACTACAGTTGACAAATTACAACATTATTGAAAATTACAAAAAGTTTGACGAACATATATATTGGAGCTATATCTAATTCTGAATTGATTTCGAACTAATTTCTCAGATGATAGGTGCCGAGGACAGCGTTGTGCAAAATATTGGTCAATAAATGCGCTTGCAGTGATACTAGAAGTGTAGAACGAGCGATATACATATATGACGGCTTTATCTAAATCTAGGCCGAAATCCTTGAAATTCACCAGTAATGTCTAGAATTATAAGAAAACCTTTTCTGCCAAACTTCGCGAGAATCGGTTAAAAAATTAGCACTATAGAGCAAAATTTCTCAAAAACGGACGAACACATATATAGATAGAAGCCATACCTAAATCTGAACCAATTTCGAGCAAACTTCTCAAATACTGTGGCAGTCGTCGAGAAAGGCGTTTTCCACAATTTTGGCAAGATGGGTCAATAAATGCGCTTGCTGTGACTCTAGAAGTTAAAATCGGGCGATACATATATATGAATGCTATATCTAAAGTTAAACCGATTTCCATGATATTCACAAGTAATATCGAGAGTCAAGAGAAAATCCTTCCTGCCATATTTCGAGAGAATCAGTTGACAAATGAACATTTTATTGCAATATTACTGCAAATAGGATGAATATATATATGGGATTTATATCTAAATCTAAACCGATTTGAGCAAACTTTAAAGACGTGGAGGAAGTCGTCAAGGAAAGCGTTTTACGAAGTTTTTGGAAGACTGGTCAATAAAGGCGCTTGCAGTGGCTATAGGCGCTAAATCTATGTGAGCTAAATCTAATAATATCGAGGGTCAAAAGAATATCCTTACTGCCAAATTTCGAGAGAATCGGTTAATAAATGACCATTTTATTGAATTATTACTGCAAATCGGACGAACATATATATGGAAGCTATATCCAAATCTGAAGCAATTTTTTCCAATTTCATAACGCTTCGTCTCTAGACCGAAAGACATGCCTGTACAGGACAGACAGACAGAGACGGATATAGCTAAATCGAATCAGAAAGTGATTCTGAGTTAATCGGTATACTTATCAATGGGTCTATCTCTCTTCCTTCTGGGTGTTACAAACAAATGCACTAAGTTGTAATACGCTGTACCACAGTAGTGGTGTAGGGTATAAAAATGTTCATTGAACTAGCCTCTTAATAAGTCCATTGTTACGCGTGCCATGTGACATGTGCCATCTTCTTGTTGAAACCACATCTCATGCAAATCAACCTCTTATCATAAATAACTTCTCAGACAGCCATGCAGCCATTAGATCCCTGGATAACATATTTCTGGACAGAGATATCCGGATGAACTTGCGAGACTAGGAACTTCCCGACACATTCCAGGGATATTGGAATCTGTGGGTATACCTCTAACGACATGTAAGCTAAGTTTTCAGGAACAGGCCTGAAGTACAACGAATGATAGATGATCACACAGAGGGGGTTGTGATCATTCCAAAATTATGTGGCCTAATCGAGACTTGAAGAGGTCTACCGCTTTGCCGTAACTGGCTAGAACATACGTCTGTCATTGTGTACGCCATGACAGGTAACTGTCTAATCGGAAAACGTGCTGGCAGACTGAAGGTTACCAGCAACGACTTTTGCAGAAACTGTGAGGACATCGAAGAAGAAGAGAGTATAAAACGCCTTCTGTGTGTGTGTCCCGAACTGCCAGTCAGAAGGAGTTCTACTTTAGGTTCTCATTTCTTTGAGAACCTGTCTGATTTAGCGGATGTGAACATTCGCAATTTGTTGGGCTTTTTAAAGCGATCTGGGTGGTTCAACAGTAGGAACTAGAAGGCATCTTCCATCTTCTTTTCCTGTGGTATCACAATGGACGAAAACTCCTAAGTGAGTCCTAGCCTTTTAGACCACCCTACACAACCACTACGTGCAAAATTTCAGCCATGTTTATGGGAGCTAGAACAGGTTATACACCGATTCGGATCATACTTGTTACAATTGTTGGAACTCGTAGCAGTACACTGCGTTATGGGACCTTATCCAAATGTGTACCGATATAGCCTATTTGTAATCTCCAAAGACCTACATCAATAAAAAGTATCTGTGCAAAATTTTAAGCGGCTTGTTTTACGCGATCAACCGCTGTAATGATTCTCACAGACGGACGGACGGACATGGTTAGATCGAGTAAGGATGTCAAGATGATCAATTATATATGTATGTGTATTCTTTATAGGATCGCAGATCAATTTTTTAATATGTTACAAATACATTGACTAGATTAGTATAACCCCATCCTTTGGTAGAGGGTATAACACGCGAAAAGAACTTTTACTTTTATGTCAAAGGATTTTGCCTGTTTTTGTCCCCTTCTGATTTAAACATTACTACTGTGGTGAAATAGAAGAGGTAACGACTTTGATAAGTACTCCGATCGGTTCAAAATTACTTTTTAAGTCGATCTATCCATGTCCATGTAATACCTTTTCTGTCCATGTACCTATGATTTGTTTTCTGAGAAGTCCGATGGCCTAGACAAATTTCACTCATACGCTGATAAGATTCGATCGGTTTTGTCATAAAGCTTCAACCCAGGAACCCGTGCCAGAAGCCTCTCCACCCGTGAATATCCTTAGTCTCTTTGATGTTACTGCAGCTGCTATGTGTTTGCAATCGATTTTAAGGCTACTCAGTGTCTTAAAATTTTCCGCTCCCTGGGGTTCAAAAAGCACAACACCAATCACTTTGAATGTAACTATTATTATAAGGTGAAAAGATATTCTTGCGTAGGGATATTCTTCTTGAATAATGAAAACAAGTAGTACCTGAAATTAGTCTTTAAAGGAAAATACCACGTGTTCGTCATTTGGTCACTTTCCCTTTTAACCATTTCATTCATATTCCAAGTCCTGCTGAACATCACGTGGCACTTTATATAAACACAAACACTAGACACAAAATCAATAGAGGACGGTGTTGGGGGAGTTCAACCTGGAAGATTGAAAATTGAGATGATATGCAGATTATACGAACAGGGAAGCAATATAAGGGATGCTGTCGCGAAGCAGAGAATCCATGTGTGGCAGGGGTGCCGTTTCAAGGCAAGGCCATTTACCACGGACGTTGCAACATATGCATAAATATCACTTCACTCAAAGGACGACAGGAGAGTAAACAAAAAAACATACAACAAGGAAAAAAAAACATACTTTAGGCCAAGTACTAGTACGAGTGGCAGTAGTAGTACTCAAGCTAAAGCATATGTAAGTCGAGATGTCAAATATAATTCATCATTTTGCAGAAAAGTTGCCATCATCATCATCGTTTTCGACGGTGGCGAGGCACTGTGGTGTCAAAACGAAGTTGTCGTAATAGCAATTGATAATGCGTCGTTATACGCCAAACGCCCTTTCTACACAAATAAAGGGTAGAACACTCAGAGAACTTCTCACATACAAATAGCATTGTATGTCAAAGAAAGGTCGGCAAAGACTTTCTTACACGAGATTCTGAATAAAATGGAAGAATCCTCCGATACCAAGACGTGCACTTTGGCGGCATCCATTGACAACGAGGGGCCTTTTAACAATGTGCGGACCGACACTGATTCAACGGTTAGACCAGAACCGGGGTAAACCGGGTCCTTTGAGGCTGGATAAGCCTAAGGAACAGGTGAATAAATTGTGACATAAAGATAAGGGTCAAAGTGGCACAGGGAGAATTCATCGCCACTCATATGGATGACCACCATATATAACCTATTATGGAGGCTGTCTGAGGAGGGATTTGAACCCGTCTGCTACGAAGACTATGTTATAATATTTCGAAGGGATAAGGATCCTAACCACCTATGCAGAAGGGCCGAAAGGGTCTTGCAGATGGCATTCGACTGGGCCAGACCTAGGAGTCCCAATATTAACCCAGAGAAGACTGACATCTGCCTGTTAATGAGAAAAACGAAGGTGGGCCAATTTATGCACCACGTTTCCCCAATACAACGATTATGATATTTGAAATGGTCAAATACTTAGAAGTTCTCTTGAACAGAAGTTGAATTCCAAGTGTCAAGTTTCGGGAGCGTACCAAGGAGGATCACAGGTGTTGGGCACTTTGTAGACGAGCCGTAAGCTCGAAATAGGACCTGAATCCGAGGATAGTCCACTGGCTTTACAGGAGCTTGAATATTCCAATACTTACCTACGCCTCAGTAATTCGGTGGCTTGCGATGGAGACAAAATGCAACGTTGATCACGCCCCCTAGGGCACTAGATACTATTCTAGATATCCATCGCATATACATAAAGATTAAGTGTAAGGCAGCCATTTCGGCTATGAGACTTAAGGCGATTGGAGAATGGATAGAGAATAGGAGCAGGTCCCACCATTACGGTGTGAATCCTGGAAATAATAAAGGAGGTTTTGAATCCGATAGCTGAGAGGAAACTTGAAGCCGAGTGCTGTGCACTGCTACCAGCTGCACAATCTTTGTTTGCCCGAACTTTGGTTTTGGTATTTGGAAGTTCATGCTACACGAATGGATCAAACTAAAGGACGGAGTGTCCTTATGGGTCTTCATTGACAATAACGGTATAATCGAGTCGGCGATAGGAAACCTGGATGGAATAAAGGAGGTTTTGGATCTGATACCTGGGAGGAAACTCTGCCAGCGGCATAGTCTCGGATTGGCGGAACTCCGGTTTTGCTATTTGGAAGTTCATGCAGAGTGTTCTTAGGGGTCTTCATTGAGAATCCAGGGACTGTGAACTGTTTCCGACTGCCCGACCATAATATGGCATAATATGCATGCAGAAATCCGGGAAATCATGGACTGCTTTAGGTTGTATGGCGTTAACACGGTAGTGTGGCATAATGCATTTTTAGTGTCATTTTTTGGGCATTATATCCACCGTTATGACCGTTCACGTCGTCAATAAATTTGGCGAAGCCTTTCGTGGACACGCAGTCCGAGTTAAGGGCACGGGTGACGAACGCATATTAAACACTCTGAAACAGCTCAACTGCCACCTGGACGACGAAAACCCCATGCGGAAAACCCGGATAGCGGGAAGACGAGGCTATGACTGAATGGAAATAAGAAAGACATCAGTATAGCTAACGGGACACAAAAAACTACGAGCTAATTTATGAAAATCGGTGCAGTAAGGGATAGAAGCGGGGACACAATACAAGACATGAACCCACTTAGGGGCGTGGTATAGCAAACAATTAGGAATTGTTTTAATAACACGGAATTCCTGACTTAGATTTTTTTTCGAGGTAACTTTTTACGAGATTTTTCAAACACTGACTGTGTCATATCTCCATTTTAAACGTTTTTACAAGACATACATCTTAACATTCATCTTATATTGAATACTTTACTACTCTCAGTATAATGGAAGTACCTCATGAGTTTTTATACTATTAGGTTAGGTTTGAAAGAGGGTGCGGATATTAATCCGCCCTATGCCACCACAAACATACACCTAAGCCAGTAATCGGCTTATTGTGTGTTCTAAATATTGAAAAAGTAACCGCGAAAAAGAAAATCTAAATTAGGAAGTCCGTGCTACCTACAAAATCCTTAATTGTTATCCATGCCACGCCCCTGAGTTGGTTCATGTCTGGTATTGTGTCCCCACCCAAGTGCCTGTATCTGTAAGCCGTGAAAACCGGGAAATGACAGAGGAAATGCTCCAACGTCTCATTATGCTATCACTTGTCTCAGCGATTTTACATAAGTAAGCTCGTAGTTCATTGTGTCCCGTTATGATACCGAATGCTATACTGACCTTCTTCTTACTTTCTTTTAGCAGTAGCCTCGTCATCTCCCGATCTGGATCTCCCTATGGGAAGTTTTGCCGTCTCACCGACCGTTTCGCTAGTCCACAGCGATTTTAAATTGTTTTTATACCCACCGCCATCATATGGTATTTCGTTCTTAACACTAGCGGTATTTAACGAATAAAGATACCCGCTTAGAATTTTGCTCAGATACTGCTTATTGATGTACGTCGTTGGAGATTGAAAATTGGCCACATTGATTCTTCAGATTTGGATATTGCTCCCATATAAAGTGGTCCTTCGATCTGACTTCTTGAGTACCTAGAAGGCTCAATGGCTGAATTTAGGAATCAAGTGTTTTGTTGCGACTTTTAACACCCATGTTAATTATTGTTCGAATCTGTCTATGACCTGATATAGCTCCCATATAAAAAATCTTCTAGCCTCAATTTTCGCTTGATTTAGCGGTGGAAATTCGATACGTACGAGTAGAATACACAAATGACCTTCAACTTAGTTCATTTGTGGACATTTTGAGCACAATTCATGGTGATGTGCTCCCAAAATTCAGCACGGCCGAACTTGGCACATTTTTACTTGTTTCAACTAGTAATATCCGTGGCTACCACAGTGCAGTGCAGCATAACATACATTACACCATCCTCATCTCAATGTAACTACTATCACCTCCCCAACTGATTTGGCATTATTTAAAGCATCTCCATTAGCTTTGCCACCAACCGACAAGTAACCGCTGTTGCAGTCATCCCCATCAAACAGAGGGCAACTTTATTAAGTCGCCGCAATGGCAGCAGCAGCAGCAGACACCACCATTTCTTGGCAACAAAACGGAAACCGGCCTAAAGACAACAAAGATACCGAATATCACTGTTAACAACTCCATAGGACAATGTGGCAGAGGGCAAACTTCATTTATTTTTATAGGCTATACGAAGTTGTTGTTTTTCCACTTATATGCCAACATCGCGAGAGAGCTAAGGATATGGGGGCTTCGTACAATGCAGCTGCAGACATTTTCATTAGTCAAAAGTTCCTCTTACCATTATCACAACTCCCCCTTGTAACGTAGCATGTGGCTGCTACCATTGGCGATGAATAGATGGAATGATGACGATGACAGGTCACTGTCAGATTTTTGTTTTTCCAGGGGAGAGTTTACCGACATTTCCTCACATGTGGTGTATGTGGATATGTTTTTCTACCTACTTTGGTGTTTGAAAATAAGAAAGCAGCATTGAGATGGGGGAAGTAGAAATGCCAGGACATTCTTAATGAATAATTGAGATTTAAGTATTTTGACTTTTAAGTAATTTGCTAAATGACACTGACAACTATGGCTATTTAGAGTTTTTAAAGTTTCGTATAATCATTAAAGAAAATTTAAGTTGTTTATAGAAATATTCAATGAAATATCTATATTTGTACCTGTTGGAGGTGTGAACACAACTCATGAGGATGTCTTCTTAGAAAGGTTGACAATAACTAAATACATTAATGACCCAAAATCTTAAATCGGGAGATCGGTATCTATATTTAAATTCAATCCAATTTGCAACATATTCATAGGAAAAAGGTCTCTACGGCTGCTATAACCAATTACGGTCCAACATGCACAAAACTCGGTATGGGTGTCTAGGGTCCTGACACTGCATCTGAATCTACCACAACTTTCTGTTCCAAATTTCAAATGACTTTTCAATTAAAGAGCCTTCTATGGTCCTTTATCCTTAATGATACTTAAATTTAGAGATTGATCTAACTAAATGGCAGCTGTAAGACCAAAATATGGTCTAATCTACACCGTATACGAGAACGATGTGTAGGGGTGTAATATAACTCACCGTAAAAGATTTCAGCAAAGTCTGGGCTACTTGTAGTCTCAAAGCCTCAAATAGGCAGATTGGTCTTTATGGAGGCTATATCAAGATATAGTATTGTCTTCCTCTGTAACTTTTCTCAATATCTTCATTTTTATACCCACAACCATACCATGTGGGGCATAGTCATCTAGTCATTCAGTTTGTAACACCTCAAAACCTTTAGTGGGGCTATACTAAGATATAGTTCGTTATATCCCATTTTTAAAATAAACCTACCTATGGTTTAGAAGTAAAAGCGTGCTAAATTTGACCAGACCGAATCTAGGGAACCCACCACCACGGATTCAGCTAAAAATTTACTCACATGAACTTAGTTGAAGGACTCATATGAACTTTACTGCCAAATGAGCCAAAAATTTAATCTTCAATGGACCCTAGAAGACTTATTAAGTATATTTGGGAACTATATCAGGTTGGGAAAGTTTTGAATCGTACTTCTTAAAGTTGTTACAGGTCATAATGAAATAAATACTATGTTCAAAATTTCAGCCAAGTCGAACTATAAATGCGGCTTCCAGACACTCAAGATGTTAAAAACAGGAGGTCGGTTAAGACCGAACTGAGCCCAGATATTGGATGTCATTGCAGAACACTACGTGTAAAATTTCAGCCAAAGCGGAGAATAATTATGGCTTCAAGGGGCTCAAGATATCAAGTCGGGAGGTCGGTTTATATGGAAGCTATACCAAGTAACACACCGATTTGGATCGTACTTTGCACTGTTGTTGAAGGTCACAATATAACACTAAGTGCTGTTATGACTTCCAACACTCATATCAACTATGGTCAAATGGATCCATACCATATAAACCGACCTCCCGATTTCACATCGTTTAGGTCTATATACAGTGACACAGATATGTCTACATACCTTTTCATAAATAGAAGTTACGTAAACAGGCAATAGGTAGTTAGGATAAGATTTAACTCTAAAAATTTTAACTAATTCCGATACTGGAAACAAAGCTAAACCATTTTAGCAACAATAGACATTTTGGAGAAAAAGTTTTTCGTAAAAAAATTTCGTCCCTTTTCTGTCCTTTCTTTCCTGTCCCAATGTATATATAAACGAGCTTAGTGTCTAACTGATCACCGCCAAGGCAGAACTGGCTAAGCCTAGGATCTTGAAATTTGGTACTAATGTTGGTTGCTAATGTTGGTGTTCGTCTTTTTTTCATCATGGCAGAGGCACATCCCGTAGTGCCTTCTCCGCACGCTCCTGGTTTGTGCCGAGATTGAAAAAAAACCCAGACCATGGTTCTGTTCGCTTTGCCAGAATCGCCTCCATCATCGGTCGATGTCGGTGAGGTGTAACGGATGCATGAAGTAGGCTACAGAGACAGCGATCTTGCTTTGGTATACGTAACTATAGGAGTACAGTCACGCTCAATATATTGCAAGGTGCAGCAGTGGATCTTGCTCTGGCCTTACGTCACTACGGGAGTACAGTCACACTGAATATATTGAAAGGTGGAGCAGTGGATCATAGCAGTCGCCGTCGTCGTCGCCTTCGGCGTCGAACTATGTGACTTCTCTGACCTCTCCCGAGCAGCTATATACGTGACAGCAGCACTCCAGCCCCAATATTGCCTGACAAGTGCAGTGAAGTGCATTTAGTTCACTCAATTAAATTGCCACGGACTCCAAAGCAAATCGACAAGCTAGTAGACTTTATGAGTAGAAAACTGGCCAATACCGGCAGAATGCACCAGACTGTACTGTCGTCACGGTTACAATGTGCTATGTACGAATCGCATAAGGAGAGGTGGTTGGGATTGGTCTTCGTGAAACACCATTCCGTGCGGTATACATCTTGCCTGCGCCTGGCGCTAGTGACATCTACATGGAATCCATGGGGATAGTATTCAGATCTGGTACTGCCGAGATAGAGCTATACAACGTGTACATAGATAATGTCCTTTCGCGGACATTCGCAAGTTTACAGGCCCGACATTACTGGCCTACTGTCTGGCCATAATCGCCAGGATCTAAAGGACTTTAATGTGCATCACATTACATGGCATTCTCTCCTAGGTTATGTTAGGTTTAAGTGGCAGTCTGTTATCAGACTCACTTAGACGTTTTCGTCCATTGTGATACCACAGGAACAGAGGAAGAAAGATGATTTCTAGTTCCTACCATTAAACCATCGAGATCGCTTTAAAAAGCCCAACAATTCCGTTAAATCAGACAGGTCTTACTGCCAGGGACACACACACAGAAGGTGTTCTATAGTCTCTTCTACTGCGATGTCCTCACAGCTTCTTCAAAAGTCGTTACTGGCAACCTTCAGTCTGTGAGCATGTTTTCCGATTCTACAGTGACCTGTCATGACGGATACAAAGACTGCGATGCCTGTTCTAGCCAGCGACAGTAAAGCGGTAGATCTCTTCAAGTCTGGATTAGGCCACATAGATTTGGAATGCTCACAGCTCCCTCTTTGTGACCATCTATAATTCGTTGTCCTTCGGGCCTGATCCTGAAAACTAAGCTTACATGTCGCTACAGGCATTCTCACAGAATCTAGTTTCCCCGGAACGCGAAAGGTAGTTCCTATTTTCGCAAGCTCGTCCGCTTTACAATTCTCTGGGATATCTCTGTGCCCCGGCACCCAGAACAGGTGAATTTTGAACTGTCAGCTATCTCGTTGAGAAGTCTGACTCAGTCGAAGGCGATTTTTTTTAAATCCAGGGATTTAATGGCTGTCTGATATTTATGCCAATCGACGTAATGACATTATATCTCATTGATACACACTGCAGTGGTCGGGTAACCTTTTCGAAATGACCAGTTCTAGATCTTTAGAGTACACCCCAAAGCCCAGCTGGTTGTTTAGTTTGGAACCATCCGTATAGAAGTCTATGTAACTTCTGTTACCAGGGATATCGTAGTTCCAATCGGTTCTATCAGGAATAGTGGTACAGAACTTTTCATCAAAAAGCGGTAGGGTGTAATCCACACAGCCTGGAACATCGGATATTGTATCAAGGATAACGCAGTGTCCGTTGCCGCCACACGACCAAAGTGAAAGCTTTCTTAGACTCACGGCAGTGGCCGCAGCAATTTGTCTAGCCACAATGTCCAGAGGAATTATATGTAAAACTAAATTCATCCTTAGTGAGGCTGTGATGTACAAACAAGCCATCCTTTGGATTCGGTTGAGTATTGAACAGTAGGTGGACTTGTGAAGCGCCGTCAATCAGACCACCATATAGCATTATAGATCTGACAACTGCAGTAAAAACCTAGAGCAAGACGCGAGGTTAAAACCCCCAACTTCTGCCAAAGCCCCTCTTTCAGGTGTATAGGACAAGAGTTGCCTTTTTTTGCCCTTTCCAAAATGTTGGATTTGAAGTTGAATTTTCAGTCCAGAAAAACACTCAGGTATTTCGCGGAACATTCCTCCCAAGTAGACAGGTCCCATTGTAGGTAACTTGTATCTCCTGTTAAAAAGAACGACTTCTGTCTTGCACGGATTTATACCTAGACCACTTTCGGTAGCCCACTTTGCTGTTGCTCGTAGAACTTCCTGAAGTATATCTCTTGAAATGCTGGGAAACTTTCCCCTAACCGCAATAGCCACGTTATCAGTATTGGTCGCGTATATTAATGACGTGGCTATTGCGGCATTTACACCTCTTTCTTCCAGAGACGATAATATATTGTTAATGGCTATATTCCAAAGTAGAAGAAACAGAACATGAGGTGTTCCTCTGCTATGCCCCAAGGTAACGACTAGCGAGGCATAGCAGATTGAAGACTCGACGTTCTACATGGTGAATGAACAGTTCGCCACACATTTCCACATATTCCCGTATCTGGCGAGCTGTATTTTCTTTGGGATCAGACCACCTCCCCATAATTTTCACCATCGACCGACCACCCGACTTCATTACCTCTGAGCGCCCCACATTTATCAATCAGAAGAAGGGCAATGGGGTAGGCTTCAGAGAGTACACTAATCGCCGCTTCAGTGTACATCCCCCTCGGATGTACAAGTTCACGAGAGGAAATTCCGAGACATCATTAACGCAGCAGCCGCTCGCTTTATACCAGGCGGTGGAATACCCCAAGTGCGGCCCAATTTCCCGGCGCAGTCCGTGGTATACGCAGACGATCGTGATGGGATTCCTTGCATTTACCGCAGAATCATCGAGCTGAATCTGGAAATAACCAGGGTAGTCAACGAACATAAGTTTAATTTATGGTTGGAACATTTGGAGCAATGTAACTTAGGTACAGGTTTAGGCAAACTGTTGTCTACTGTTCAGTTACTCTCGAACCCCGGTAGACGGGATGACAGGACCTCAGTCATTTTGACAGTGGCGACGTGACAGTGACTGATCCGAAGAGATGCGCCAGGTTGTTAAGCGGTCAATTTGTTGTGCATCCCGAGTGTGACAGGGCTAAGAAGAGAACCATTTATCGTATCCGTGGTCTCGGACCCGAAGGACAGCCATCATAATTTGCAGTGCACGAAGTTATGAAAGTCATTCGTGGCGCCAAGTCATCCAAGGCGTTAGACCCTTACGGAATCTCTACACTGATGCTGAAGAATCTGGATATAGCTGGAGTCGAGTACCTTACAACAGTCCACAACCTGTCTTTGAACACTCTTATAGTACCCGATGTCTGGAAGATGGGATGACTGATCCCGCTATTGAAGTCTGGAAAGGACGCGACTAAGGGGAAGTCGTACTGACCGATCTTCCTATTCTCACAAGTAGCCAAGACGCTTGAGAGATCAATTCTCCTGAGCCTCGTTGGAGAATTTCCATTCGCGAGCATCAGCATGGATTCCGAAGACTGCAAAGTACCAGTGTTCCCTTTTTTGGTAGATTTCTACCAAAATTGGTTGGTTTTTATTCTCTTGGTAGGTTGGTAGGCTGACCTCATATTTTGGAAGGTTTTGCCAACATATAAATAGCAAGTCAAATAACGAAAAAATCGTTGGGGATAACTTAAAATTAGTCCACTTCTTGTCGCCACTGTGTATCTGTGTATTCAGGTTAAAACCATGAATATCTAGGGGCCTTATACTGTTACAAGGAGTTTCACTGATTCAAATCGCAAAGAAAAAGTTCTGATCTCTGAAATGATAAAGTTTTAATATTAACTATAACTGGTACGAATAAGAGATTTGACCAAAGCAATTGTCAGTATCGCATGACACATAAAAACAAAGTTAGCTGGAAATATACGCACAAATACAATAAAGTGAAAGATGCGCGAACGTTTTAGTAAAAGTTCAGTGGATGGGATTTTCATTTTGGTCGACGAACATCGTGTGTTGTTTGCAAATGAACAACATCCAGACGAGTGTCATATAAAGCCAAAACAAGCAGAGGATACACTCCGTTATTTTTTGCACTCCCTTTTTTTGGATCAACATTGATTTTACCAGTGACGTACGTGTTGTGTATCTGTCTTCGTCTGTTCAATACTGACAGACTTAGTTCCATGTTTTTCTTTACCTAAGCCATTACAAAACACGCAAATTAATTTCAGCTCTCATAACTTTGAACGACAGCAATGTGTGTGTGTCTTCAATTCAGTTACGGTCATTGCGATCCCTCGTGAGTATTGCTCAAAATGTAAAATGCGGCTAGCAATCATTAAATCAACAATTTTAAAGGAATATTTTATGTTTTGGTCATTGAGAGTCGTAAGCGTCAACAACAATTGCTGGTATAAGGTGTGAGATTGCCATTCGCTGCATGTCTACCATGTGCACTTATTTTTAAGGTAGGTTGCTTCTGTTCTCTCGTACAAGTGTCAAGGGGTTATGGGTAAGAAATGCACCTTTTGTACGTTCAATGCTTTCAATCGAAAAATAGGGCTATATGGCTACAAAATACAAATCTGGTCAGATCTGGTCCATATTCAGATGTTGAGGGGTCCATGCAACTCACTGTTACGTCGAAAATAGACAGTAAATGTGTATTTACATATGTTCTCAATCAAAGCAAAATACGACTTTTAATGCATTCAAGAGTTCTTATCCGAAGATCGGTATAAATGGCTGGTATATCAAGATACAGGTCATGTTTGAACTATAGGCTGTATAGTTATTTCAAGATATAGATGGACAAACATGGCTAGATCGTATATGTAACTTAGTATTACGACGATCTAGTATTTATACTTCGAAAGGTTGAGAATCTATAATTTGATGTGTTGCAAATGGAATGCCAAAACTACCAACTCTTCAGTGGTGGGTATAAAAGAAAAATATACAATATACCGCATTTTGGCTTGCAGAACATTTGGTAGGTTATGGTCAGGTTTGGTAGGATTCTTCTTAAATTTTAGTAGGAAATAATTTTCTTGAGTGGCAACACTGCATAGCACAACATCTGCTTTGCATGCTATCACCGAACACATTTGCTCTGGCTTCAATCAGTCCAGGCTATGTCCTCGTGGCACTGGACCTATCGACGGCATTCAATACGATCAACCATGCCAAACTATATGAGGACATCGCCAACACATCCCTCCAGCGAGGCCTGAAACGCTGGGTCGCGAATTATCTATGTGGTAGCCAGGAAATGAGGTAACATACTAATTAGTCGGGTGCAATGCTAACTCTCACCACATTTCGTAGGACAGTATCATCTTTAATAAGCGAGGCCAACCCTGGCGGGGTTTTTGAATCTAAAAACTCTTTATAGAAGTAATACCACAACCTTTGTTAATAGGATTATGGAGGAACTTTTGGATCTAACAATGTTCTTTGAAAATCTAATCTATGAGGCTCTGGATTGGAGGGTCTGCATGTTAATAGGATTATGGAGGAACTTTTGGATCCAACAATGTTCTTTGAAAATCTAATGTATGAGGTTCTGGATTGGAGGGTCTGCATGCAGCACTATTTCTCGGACCATTACTACATTAGGTTTAGTATGCCACAGCCAGCGTCGAGTGCGATCAGCTTCCGAAATTAATGTAAGCCCAACTGTACAAAATTTGGAGGACTACTCGGAGGAGAAAGGTTTGGGCAAGATACTTGGGATTGCCCGAGCGGAGACAACAACAGTCATATTGAGTTTTTTTTTTTTTTTGATGAAAACGCATTGTCCGCAGGATACGACAGGACTCATCGATAAAACGGAAACTTAATGCGATTTTACTTGTTTCCCTACAATAAAATAGTTTTGTAAACAACTACACAATCTATTACAATTTTTTCTCTTTAATCTAATCTGTTTAGGTGTAGGTTTTCCCCTTTTCAAATTCCCTTCAACAGCAATAAACTATAGGAACCTCTTCATATATTTTCTACCCCATTCTAAAATGGATTCCAAGCTCCAACTTTAATATTTAATGGCAATTATAAACTGCCAACTGGAAAAAAATTCCATAACCATGGGATAATTGTCAACTTCTCCACCACTCAATGGCAACTTCAACAACTGTGTTCTTGGCTTAAATGGAATTTTTAGTTAGACACTTCGGCTATGTGATACCATCGCATTGTGTAGCAAATAGGAGGTGGTGGAAACTTCTGGTACTCGGTGTTTTATCAAAATCATAAATATTTTATGATATCAATTACAAAGCACTTAACTTTCAACTAAATTTACTTAATCTCCGTACCTTACCGAATGAAGGCAATACTATCCCTGGCACAAGGGTAGCATGGACGCTCCTCTGTCGCTCAAGACATCCAAGGGGTTTCTCTGTGCAAAAGAAAGGGAGCTGAGCGTTTGTTAAGTTGATTGCCAAAAACAAAAGAGGCTGCTCGATGAACTTTTGTAACCTTATGGCCATAAAACATTTGATAGGAACACCGCCTACCACACCCCGCCCCCATACTTGAGATTCAAGCAATAAAATCTCAGAATTTTGGTTGCGCTTCCTTGTTGAGGGCCAAGTTATTCATTCATTCGTTTACTGGGCCTCTCTCATACCCTCGTTGTCTGACAATTTATGGCCTCGGTTTGCTGTCCTTTTGCTCTGTGGACATTTATTATTATTTTGATATACTACAATGTGATCCGATTGTGCCCGGACTGCCACTATAGGAGTTTTTGTGTTTTTGTTCTGCTGTTTAGCTTTAAGTTTTGCCATTGATTTGGATTCGATTTGCCATTTTGTAGAGCATGGGGGGAGGCTTTATCCACATGATGTGCCAATAGTCATCTGATTGATCCCCCTTCCCACCGTTCATTCGTGGTGATTCGTTCTTTGTGTCTGACATTCATTAGAGTTTTCACTTTGCTTATGGAGCAAAACTCATGAGTATTTAAGATTTACTTTGCGTTTTTGTTTTGATAAATGTCATCATCAAAATCTCATCAGTCTTATCATTGACAGCATTTATGTGGTGTGAAAATACTGCAAGGGCATTTGTTTTTCGTTAAGAGTAGATGAGGTAAGATATGATATTTTGCTTTAATTTGAATGAAGCATTAAATGGATAAATATGTTTAAGGACCGAAAACAGGACGAACCTCTAATGTTTCAATTTGACTTCTTAAGCCACTAGTGCCTCATTGTTTAACCTATTAGACGGAAATCAGATATGCTAAACCAGCAAGGAAAGGTAAAAGTCGGGCGGTGCCGACTGTGTAAATTGCTTGCAAATATGTTCAAACTGTAATACGTAAGGTGGACAAACGATAAAACTGTTGCAAAATACCCAAAATCTGATGAACATGTATACGGGAGCTATATCTAAATCTGCACCGATTTCGATCAAACTTTTAAGATATTGTGGTAGTCGTCAAGGAGAGGGTTGTGCAAAATTTAGGCAGTATTGATCTACAAATGCGCTTGCAGTGCCTCTGGAAGTGAAAATCGGGCGCAATACATTTATGGCATTTATATCTAAATCTGAACGTTAATACTAAAAGTCACTCGCAAATACTTTCTGCAAAATTTCGACAGAATCGAATAACAAATAGCTCGGGCGAACATTTATATGAGAACTATATCCAAATCTGAACCGATTTTTACCAATTTCAATAAGCTTCGTCTCTACGATAATAAAAATATATGAGCGGAATTTGAATCGATCGCATGAAAATTGCGACCTGTAGTTTGTACACAAAATAACATGGACAGACGGACAGACAGATAGACAGACCGACAGAAGAACAGATAGACAGACGAACAGAGGGACAGACAGACGGACATAGCTAAATCGAATCAGAAAATGATTGAGTCAAACGGTATGCTTATTAATGGATCTATCTCTTTTCCTTCTGGGTGTTACAAACAAATGCACTAAGTTATAATACTCTGTACGAAAGTGGTGGTGAAGGGCATAAAAAGCGTGCCAAGTTCGGCCGGACCGAATCTTGGAAACCCACCACCATGGATTCTGCTAACAATTATATAAAATAAATTAGTTGGGGGGCATAATTTTATAGTACATCCCAAATTTCTGTCAAACCAGAAAATAATAAAGCATGTAGGAACAGAACAAGGATAATCGAGAGACTGGTTTATATGGAGCTATATCAGGTTATAGACCGATCTGGACCGTACTTGACACAGTTGTTGGAAAACATGACAGAACACTTCATGCAAAATGTCAGACAAATCGGACAAAACTTGCGAATCCCAGGGGCTTAAGATGATAAATCGGGAGATCGGTTTATGTGGGAGCTATATCAGGTTATAGACCTATTTGAACCATGCTTGCCACTGTTGTTGGAAGTCATAGCTAAATTTCGTGCAAAATTTCTGCCAAATCGGAGAGAAATTTCGGCTTGTAAGGGCTGAAGAAGTCAAATCGGGAGATCGTTTTATATGGGAGGTATATCAAAATTTGAACCTATATGACCCATGTGCAATCCCCAATGACCTACATCAACATTGAGTATCAGTGCAAAATTTTAAGCCGCTAGCTTCATGCGTTTGACCGCTATCGTGATTTCGATAGACGGACGGACAGCCTTGAAAATACCCCAAAATAGAAGTTATTTACCAACCATTGTAATAAGTATAAGTATAAGAGAGTGAAAGAAAGAGAGCGGCGTAGCGTGCCTAGTTCCGCTAATATCGCGTATAAAGACTGATTTTTTTTGAGCTATAGGAAAGTTTTTCAAAAAAAACATCAAATTCAGAAAATCTTATGAAATCCTTACTTGAACCGATAGTACGGTCCATATAATTTCAAGTTTGAAGATTATTTCATGCAAATGTTGACCGTAACTGCGCCTGTAATGATCCATCCGCTTAGTCCAATTTTTGCATACTCTTTCCGACATTTCGGTGGGTATCTCATTCATCATTCAAGGGGGCTTATATGTATCGATATGTGCTTTGACATAGCCCAACCACGCGTCATGCAAGTCAAGCTCTTGCATATTGGGCAAACAAATGTTGGATATCATCTCACGGTAGCGCTCACCATTCACAGTTTCGTACGATTCGCATCATCTTAGAAGAGGCACGGTCCAATGATGCCGCCAGCCCATAAACCGCACCAAACTGAATGCACTGGTAGCTCTTGCAATGCTTCTGGCTGATCTTCACTCCAAATCGACAATTCTTCTTATTAACGTACCCATTGAGCCAAAAATGAGCTTTGTTGCTCAATGGAAGAAGAGCGCGATGAACTTAACAGAGCACGCATTTTGATAACAAAATTCAATAATTTGCAAGCGTTGTTCGTTTGTAAGACGATTGTTAAATTATAGATCAAACAGAAGATGTTTGACAATGAAACCTGAAACCGACTCAGAATCACTTTCTGATTCGATTTAGCTATTGCAATATGTCCGTCTGTCCTCCTGTGAGTCCATGTATTCTTGTAATCAAAGTGCAGGTCATATTTGTTGTCCGATTGTCGCGAAATTTTGCACATGCCACTTTTTCGGCCCAAGGACAAACGCTATTGATTTTGAAAAAATCGGTTCAGATTTAGATATAGCTCCCATATATATATCTTTCATCCGATATGGCTTTTTAAGGCTGTAGAAGCCACAATTTTCGTGCGATCTCCACAAAATTTGGCATTGGGTATTTTATTTGAGGTCTACATATGTGTGCAAAATTTTATAAAAATCGGTTTAGATTTAGCTCCCATATATATCTTTTATCTGACATTGACTTTTATGGCTGTAGAAGCCATCGTTTTAGTCCGATCTTAACAAAATTTGGCATGGGGTGTTTTATTTGACGTCTCCATATGTGTGCAAAATTTCATAAAAATCGGACCAAATTTAGATGTAGCTCCCATATAAATGTATCGCCCGATTTGCACTTAAATGACCGTAGTAGCTACAATTTTCAACCGATCTGCACAAAATTTGACACGGACTGTTTTGTTACTGATTAATATATCTGGAAAATTTCATAAAAATCGGTTCAGATTTAGATATAGCTCCCATACATATCTTTCATCTAATTTGAACTATTAAAGCTTTGGAAGCTACAATTTTGGTCCGATCTTTACAAAATTTAGCATGAGGTGCTTTATTTGACGTCTTCATATGTGTGCAAAATTTCATAAAAATCGGTTTAGATTTAGATATAGCTACCATATCTACCGTTCATCCGATATGGCCTTTAAAGGTTGTAGAATCCACAATTTTTGCACGATTTTACATGACACGTTTAAATTGACGTTCCAATACGTGCGCAAAATTTCATTAAAATCAGTCCTAATTTAGATATAGCTCCAATGTGTATATTTCATCCGATATGGACTTTTATGGCAGTAAAAACCACATCTTAATGACACAGGTTTCAATATAACTCCCATATAATCTTTTATCCAATATGGCCTTTTAAAGATGTGGAAATCCAAATCTTTTGTCCTTTGGTTGGAAAATCTTACAAGCTTCTAAATTGCTATTTCAATTGGTAACCAAATTAAAGTCTGACTAGATTTCGAGATAAGTTCTACATATAAAAAGTACTACAGGCACTAGGTGGTGTAGGGTATTATATAGTCGGCACCGCCCGACTTTTGCCTTTCCTTACTGGTTTTTCTTTAAATTTAGAAACCAAAGGCCATGCCAGTCATATAAACATTGGCAGAGCAATAACAAAAAATGCGAGCAATGGTTAGATTAGGGTTGCCGCTTTACAGTAATATTCCACAAATTAAAATCATTTCTTCCAACAAAGTTGCTAAAAAAATCCTAAGGTAATCAAAACAAGTAACATGCAAACTTCGGACGGGCCAAATCTTGGGAACCCACCATCATGGATTCTGCTAAAAATTTATACAAAATATTTTTAGCTGTAGGTTATTATTTTATTCTACAATACATACCAAACTTCTGTCAAGGATGATTGAGAGACCCATTTACATGGGTGCTATATCGGGTTATAGACTGATTTTGGCCGTATTTGGCACAGTTGTTGGAAGTCGTAGTATCGCATTCAAATTTCAGCCAAATCGGACAAAATTTGCGGCTTGTAAGGACTCAGGAGGTCAAATCAGGAGATCGGTTTATATGGGAGATATATTAGGTTAAAGACCGATATGGACTGTACTTGACACAGGTGTTGGAAGTCATAACGAAACACTACATGCAAAATTTCAGTAAAATCGGACATAAATTGCGGCTTCCAGGCGTTCAAGAAGTCAAATCGGGAGATCAGTTTATATGAGAGCTATATCAGGTTATAGACTGATTCGGACCGTACTTTGCACAGTTGTTGGAATTCATAGCCAAATCGGACAAAAAGTGCAGCTTCCAGGGGCACTAGAAGTCTAATCGGGAGATCAGTTTACATGGGAGCTACAATATATCAGGTTCTTAACCGATGTAAGCCATACTTGACACAGTTATTGGAAGTCATAACAAAATTTCAACCTAATCGGACAGAAAGTGCAGCTTCCAGGGGCTCAAGATGTCAAATTGGGAAATCGGTTTATATGGGATCTATATCCAAATCTGAATCGACATAGCCAATTTGCAATCCCTGACGACCTACCTCAATATTAAGTATCTGTGCAAAATTTCAAGCGGCTAGCTTTACGTGTTCTACCTCTATTGTGATTTCGACAAACGGACGGACATGGCTAGACCGACTCAGAACATGGAGACAATCAAGAATATATATATGAGGTCTTAGACGAACTTTTCGAGGTGTTATAAACGGAATGACTAGATTAGTATACCCCTATGCCATGGTGGAGGTAAAATAATTGCAAAATATCAGCAGATATTTGTACTTAAAACTCCAGATTTTGTTTGCTGATACAGTGGACCGAAATGCTTGCTAATACAGCAGATCTATGTTTGCTGAAACATCAGTAATGTCTGCTTTCCCATTTTCAGCAGACAAAAACTGCGGATTTAGCAAACATTTTTGCTGTTTTGAATAATAAATTTGTTTAAGTGTACCCACCATACAAAGATACATCAATGAATTTTTGTTGCTTATCTTAAGTTTGGATCTGCCGTCAAAATACTGCTCATTAATTTAAAAATTAGGCTCTTCTTCGTCCCCATACCGACCACAAACGAGAATGGAATCCCATTTGCAACATGTTCGTCATTGCCACCAATACGCTTTAGAGTGTGACCAAAGCCAAAGCAAATGCCCGACAATATGCGTCTCAACCTCATATGATGGGCGATGATAGAACAAAAATGGCAAGGAGAACCTCAAGAGGCAAATCAATATGGCACGAATGGCCGTATCTTTGGCGAGTTTTAAAATCTCCTTGCTTTGATTGCCATTTCATTGATCTCATGTGTGTGTCAGTCGGTATCACCACTTGAACGCTCTGAAAGCATCAATGGATATGAATTTGGATTTGGATTTTGGTTTGAGTTCCAAGTTAAGTTCTTTCATTTTAGTTTGGAGTATCTCAACCCATAGACCCATAAATTAATTAAGCCAGTTGTGATGCATGGAATGTCGACCTTTTGTCTGGCTGTGGGCTACTCATACGCTTTTAGGCATCGGCAAGAAATGACGCTAAATATTTACACATGTGTTATGTGTGCAAGAAGAGGACCAAAGAAATTGTGACGTCGTACAGACATGTTGCCAGCCGTTTGATATATTATCTAGATGACAGTTGGCGTTGCCAGATTATTTAGAAGCGGTGAGTAAAACTTCTATAGGCTTAAGAACTAAAATCAAGAAAAATCCAACATACTTGGGGGCGTTTTTGGGAGGCATAGCACAAGTAATTGTGCAAATTGCAGTCAAATCGGATAATAATTGCACCATCTGGATACTCAAGATGTTAAATGGGGAGATCAGTTTATATCGGGTTATAGACCGATTTGAACCATACTTGTGGCAGTTGTTGAGACTCGTAACAGATGTCATCATGCAAAATTTCAGCCAAATTGGGTAATAATTGCGACCTCTGGAGGCTCAAGAAACCGGGAGATCGGTTTATATGGGAGCTACATCAGGTTATAGTCCGAATTGAACCATACTCCACTTTTTTCTATATTACACTCAAATACACCTCTGTGCCCATTTTTTTTTTTTTTTTTTTTTTTGTTGGACAACTATTTTTGTCCAACAAATACACTAAAAAGCAATGCTGTGCACCGTAGCGTAGAGGTTATCATATTCTCCCATGACGCTAAATGCCTGAGTTCGAATCCTGGTAAGAACATCAGAAAAATGTTTTAGCGACAATTGGCATCCCCAAGGAGCAGTCGCACTACTGCACGCAATTCGGACTCGGCTATAAAAAGAAAGCCCTTTATCATTGAGCTTTAGCTTGAATCGGACAGCTATCATTGATATGTGAGAGGTTTGCCGCTGTTCCTTAATCCAATTTTCATTGCCTTGGTTTCTGTGTGTACCACAATCTCTACCTTAAAAGAATTTATTAGCTGGAGCTTCTGACAACATGACCTGGTCAATGAAACTGTTGTATTTTGATATGTTTAACTATGCTAACGCCGCCATACAGCTCATACAACTCTTGGTTCATACGACGTCGATATTCTCTATAAATGCTGGGCCATAAATTTTACGAAGAACTCAAAGTACTGTCCCATTTGGCGTCACAAGTGCAGATGCTTCGGAAACATGCGAGGCGGCTTTGCTCCTGAACAGCTTGCTATATCCAAAGAAGCATCTGCATGCCAAAAATCTTCTGGTGTAATCCGTGAAGTTGCACCAATATAGATAAATTCGCTGACTACATCACAGTTATAGTTTCCCACTTCCTTTTTGTGCCCGGTTGTACAGGGCGTTCCGAGAGTTGATACCATTCACTTTGTCGTATCTTCATTCACACCAGACTCGTTTTCACTGACTCCCTTACGTTATTTTCAATGGTTGCGGTTACTGCAATCTACATTCAGACCATAACATCGTTGTCGTCGGCATAGCTAAGCAGCATGTGGTCTCTTGTGAGTAGTGTGTCATACCTTTTCCCATCTGCAACTGCATCTTCTCCATCAGGATATAACGAGTAAGGTGATCATACGATAAACTCTCTCTCTCTCTCTCTCTGATATCTCGTTTAGTATTGAATGGTTCGGAGAGTTACTTTCCTAATCTTATTGAGGAACGTGCAGCAAGCATCATCCTGCAGAATCTTGTCAATCTTGCGGAATCGGAAAACATACTGACAGACTGAAGGTTGCCAGCAACAACTTTTGCAGAAGCTGTGAGGACATCGAAGAAGAAGAGACTATAGAACACCTTCTGTATGTGTGTGTCCGGCACTGGCAGTCAGAAGGAGTCCTACTTAAGTTCTCATTTCTTTGAGAACCTGTCTGATTTAAAGAATTTGAACATTCGCAAGTTATTGGGCTTGGAACTAGAAGGCATCTTCCTGCTTCTGTTCCTGTGTAAGATGGTAGACTCTTACCTAAATCTAACCATAACCTAACATAAATTGTCCTTCTCGGGTCTTTTCCAGGATTTGGAGCAGTGTTATTATCTGGTCTATGAAGGACTTAGCAAATCTAAGGCCGCATTGAAAGGGCCAAATTTTTATACCCTCCACCATAAGATGGGGGGTATACTAATTTCGTCATTCTGTTTGTAACTACTCGAAATATTCGTCTGAGACCCCATAAAGTATATATATTCTTGATCGTCGTGACATTTTATGTCGATCTAGCCATGTCCGTCCGTCTGTCCGTCCGTCCGTCCGTCCGTCCGTCCGTCCGTCCGTCCGTCCATCCGTCTGTCTGTCGAAAGCACGCTAACTTTCGAAGGAGTAAAGCTAGCCGCTTGAAATTTTGCACAAATACTTCTTATTAGTGTAGGTCGGTTGGTATTGTAAATGGGCCATATCGGTCCATGTTTTGATAAGCTGCCATATAAACCGATCTTGGGTCTTGACTTCTTGAGCCTCTAGAGTGCGCAATTCTTATCCGATTGGGATGAAATTTTGCACGACGTATTTTGTTATTATATCCAACAACTGTGCCAAGTATGGTTCAAATCGGTCCATAACCTGATATAGCTGCCATATACAACGATGTGGGTTCTTGACTTCTTGAGCCTCTAGAGTGCGCAATTCTTATCCGATTGGGATGAAATTTTGCACGACGTGTTTTGTTATGACGTCCAACAACTGTGGAAAGTATGGTTCAAATCGGTCCATAACCTGATATAGCTGCCATATAAACCGATCTTGGGTCTTGACTTCTTGAGCCTCTAGAGTGCGCAATTCTTATCCGATTGGAATGAAATTTTGCACGACGTGTTTTGTTATGATATCCAACAACTGTGCCAAGTATGGTTCAAATCGGTCCATAACCTGATATAGCTGTCATATAAACCGATCTTGGGTCTTGACTTCTTGAGCCTCTAGAGGGCGCAAATATTATCCAATTTGAATGAATTTTGGCACGAAGTATTTTGTTATGATATCCAACAACTGTGCCAAATATGGTACAAATCGGTTCATAACCTGATATAGCTGCCATATAAACCGATATGGGATCTTGACTTCTTGAGCCTCTACAGGTCGCAATTAATATCCGATTTGCCTGAAATTTTGTACGACGGATTCTCTCATGACCATTAACATACGTGTTTATTATGGTCTGAATCGGTTTATAGCCTGATATAGCTCCCATATAAATCGATCTCTCTATTTTACTTCTTGAGCCCACAAAGGGCGCAATTCTTATTCGAATTGGCTGACATTTTACACAGGTCTCCAACATATAATTTAATTGTGATCCAAACCGGACCATATCTTGATATCGCTCTAATAGCAGAGCAAATCTTTTGTTATATCCTTTTTTTGCCTAAGAAGAGATGCCGGGAAAAGAACTCGACATATGCGATCCATGGTGGAGGGTATATAAGATTCGGCCCGGCCGAACTTAGCACGCTTTTACTTGTTACTTTGACTTAAGCTTTTAGTCATTCACACAATACGCTCGAGACTTATTCTTCTGTAGAAGCACGTACTCTTTTGTTTCCTTTTTTATACCCACCACCGAAGGATGGGGGTATATTCATTTTGTCATTCCGTTTGCAACACATCGAAATATCCATTTCCGACCCTATAAAGTATATATATTCTTGATCAGCGTTAAAATCTTAGACGATCTAGACATGTCCGTCTGTCTGTCCATCTGTCTGTTGAAATCACGGTACAGCCTTTAAAAATAGAGATATTGAGCTGAAATTTTGCACAGATTCTTTTTTTGTCCATAAGCAGGTTAAGTTCGAAGATGGGCTATATCGGACTATATCTTGATATAGCCCCCATATAGACCGATCCTCCGATTTAGGGTCTTAGGCCCATAAAAGCCACATTTATTATCAGATTTTGCTGAAATTTGGGACAGTGAGTTGTGTTGGGCCTTTCGACTTCCTCTGTTAATTTGGCCCAGATCGGTTCAGATTTGGATATAGCTGTCATATAGACCGATCCTCCGATTTAGGGTCTAAGGCCCATAAAAGCCACATTTATTATTCGATTTTGCTGAAATATGGGACAGTGAGTTACGTTGGACTCTTCGACATTATTCGTCAATTTGGCCCAGATCGGTCCAAATTTGGATATAGCTGCCATGTAGACCGATCCTCCGATTTAAGGTCTTAGGCCCATAAAAGCCACATTTATTATCCGATTTTACTGAAATTCGGGACAGTGAGTTGTGTTAGACCCTTCGACATCCTTCGTCAATTTGACCCAGATCGGTCCAAATTTGGATATAGCTGCCATATAGACCGATCCTCCGATTTAGGGTCTTACGCCCATAAAAGCCACATTTATTACCCGATTTTACTGAAATTCGGGACAGTGAGTTGTGTTAGACCCTTCCACATCCTTCGTCAATTTGGCCCAGATCGGTCCAAATTTGGATATAGCTGCCATATAGACCGATTCTCCGATTTAAGGTCTTATGCCCATAAAAGCCACATTTATTATTCGATTTTGTTCAAATTTAGGATAGTGAGTTCTGTTGAGCCCTTCGACATCTTTCGTCATTTTGGCCCAGATCGGTCCAGAATTGGATATAGCCGCCATATAGACCGATCCTCAGGTTTAGGGTCTTAGGCCCATTAAAGCCGCATTTATTATCCGATTTTGCTGAAATTTGGGTCAGTGAGTTGCCTTAGGCCCTTCGACATCTTTCTTCAATTTGGCCCAGATCGGTTCAGTTTTGGATATAGCTGCCATATAGACGATCTCTCGATTTAAGGTTTTGGGCCCATAAAAAACGCATTTATTGTCCGATGTCGCCGAAATTTGGAACAGTGAGGTGTGTTGGGCTCTTCGATGTTGGTCTTCAATTTGGCTCAGATCGAACAAGATTTGGATATAGCTGCCATATAGACCGATCTCTCGGTTGAACAATGACTTGTACTTATAAGCATTTGGTCTAAATCGTTTGATATGTCTATATAGCTGTTATGGGGCATAAGGTATGCATTTTTCACTGGATTTTGACGAAAGGTTGTTCACATATATACCCGAGGTGGTGGGTAACCAAAGTTCGGCCCGGCCGAACTTAACGCCTTTTTACTTGTTTTTTGTAAACGCGGCATAGTATGGTGAGCTTCCAATCATCGCGCATGCATTCTAGCAACCGATCTGATCCATATGCCTTATCAGCGTGTCGCTTTAAATCTTAAATAGTTCAGCTGGTAGCCCTGTGGCTCTTGATGCCTTCTTATTCTTCAGTCGGCTCCCTGCTACTTGGACCTCATTCGGGCAAGGCGGAATACATCAGGGATTGATTCTACGGCATCCTCGTCGCCATCACTATCGGATAATTTTAGCTGTGGAAATTGTCTTTCCATATCCTAAGCACACTATTTTTTTGTATCTGTGACCATATTTCCTTCCTCGTCTCTGTAGAAGGTTGTGCTTGTACAAAAGCCATTGGTTTGATTTTTTGGTAAAGTTTCCGAACTTCCCTCTTAATCCTGTGCATCCAAATTTGTTCACACTCATATCTTTCCATTTCCAATACGCTTTCTGTGGAACAGATGTTTCTCCTCTCTCCTTTTTCTCTCAATATCTCTCCTTCGCCTGGCGCGTTGCTACTGATTGCATTTTTACTCTATATGCCGCATTCTTGGCTTCAGTAGCATTTCGACAAAATTTCGGTAGCACCATGGGGGGAAGTCCTTTAGTTCCAAGTATGTATTTCGCGGCATTTTCTACGGATTGGGCAATGGTGTGCCATTGTGCCGTAACATTCGGACAGGGAGTGCTTTCAACAAGCAGTTGTGTCAGTCGAGTGGAGCATACCATTGCCAACTGTTGCGTTTGCAGCTTTTCAGTGTCCAGATTCTCTTCGAGTTCAACGTTCATTTAACACGCTGTATGAATGTCTTCCTTCGGTTACAAAGTGATCAATTTGGTTATTCACTGTTTGATCGAGGGACAACCATGTGGCCCTATGAATTTTACGATTGCAAGCCTAATTTTTCGAATGCCGAACCAAAACAATTATCCCTTCCTATCTTGACATTAAAGTCTCCTAGAGCAATTTTAGTGTTTTAATGTTGTGTATATCCCTTGTCTACTGTTGGTGCATGGAGACGGGCAAGACTCATATAAAACTAATCGGCTTTTATGTGGATTGTGTCCAGACATCCACCGAAGTTAATCTAAAGACAAAGTGTTTCAATCTCCAACTAACCAGAACTCCAAAACCAAAATAATTTTTTATATCATGTCGCCTGAACTATCGCACTTCATGTAAAGTGGTAATACTTTTGGACTTCTCCAATAAATCCGCCAGCGCAGAAAATACACTCGCAGATCCGATCTTGAATTCGTTTGCGGATAAGTTTGGTGCTACTGCGAATTACTGGGGAGGCCACCGAAACGCAGAGGTTAGCATTTCTGCCTATGACGTAAAACACATGAATTCAAATCCTGGTGACAACTGCAGTAAAAACGAGCTATGTTCGACCGGGCCGAATCTTAGGTACCCACCACGATGGATTCCGCTAACAATTTACCTTTATTGGCTCAGGTCGTATTTGAATTATTTTGCAACAGTCAAATCGGAAATTGATTGCGGCTCCTTTGGTATCAATAAGTCATACTTAGCACGGATGATGGATGTCGTAGCAGAAGCCTTTGTGCCAAATTCAAGCCAAACAAGTTAGAGCACGCTAAGTTCGGCCGGGCGGAATCTTATATACCATCCACCATAGATGGAATTTACCTTTGCCCGGGATCTCTTTTTAGGAAAACAAAGTATAATGGATAAGAATTGTTATGCTATTAGAGCTATATCAAGTAATATTCTGCTTCGGACCATAATGAATTGAATATTGAAAACCATAACAGAAGTCATTGTGCAAAATGTCAGCCAAATCGGATAAGAATTGTGCCCTATAGGGGCTCAAGAAGTTATATCGGGAGATCGGCTTATATGGGAGCTGTATCAGTCTATAGATCAATTCAGACCATATTTGACTGGCAAGTTGAAGGTCATGGGAGAAGCCGTTGCACAAAATTTCAGCCAAATTGGATGAGAATTGCACCCTCTAGTTGTCAAGCCCCAGATCGGTTTATATCAGATTACAGGCCGATTTGAACCTTAGCACAGTTGTTGGAAGTTATAACAAAACATACCATGCAAAACTTCAAGGATATAAATTTTATGGCGTCTTAAACGATTACTTCGAAGTGTTACAAATGGAATGACCAAATTAGTATATCCCAATCCATTAAATGAAAATCGAGGTTTCTAGTGGTTCAAGAAGTCAAATCACGGAATCGGTATATAATTGAGGGAGGGTATATCAAGATATACACCGATTCGGATCATACTTGGGACTGATATTGTTAGTCAGAATACAGATTATTGTGTCTATTTTCAACCAAATCGGAAGAAAATTGAGGCCTTCTTCGAATATTATTTTTTGTAGCAACCAACATGCAGGCGATGTCCCCTATGAACTCATTGCGTTGGCGAATGGAAATCAGAAATTGGAGGGAGGGTAAAGGATGAAGTGTTTATTGCCATTCATCTTAAATCTCTGGATGTCATAGTGGGAAAAACAGTAGCCGGAAGTCGATACCACATACGAACATTTCGGGCGAAATAAGAATTGTCTCTATAATGCATTGTCCGATCCGCTGGCCAATCAATTACAAATGGAAGTGAGTTCCTGAAATGTTTAGTATTTCTGACAAACATCCTTACTTCAGGAATAAGAAGACGAATATCAGACGAATACACACCATTGAAGTACGGATAGAACAGCGACAAACAACCCACAATGGGACGATGTTCAAGGAAGGCAATAAAGAAAGGTATCCCTACTGTCCCCCATCAACGCCATCGCTCTCCTCTGTACACGGTCCAGTAGTTCAGGGATGATTTTGAAGCTCCCGCCCATACATGTGACTTGTACGAGGGTTGCTTTTTATATTTCAGGATAGGACAACTCTTGTGTTGCAGTCTGACAACTCACAGCTCTATCGTACAGCTTGAAATTTTTGAGGTTATACGTATTCAGAACGTTTAGACAAACGTGCGCTATTTGTGTTGTTTACAGTAACAAAATATATTCGCGATCGCGCGAATATTTTCGCGCGATCGATGAACTAAATTAAATTTTTGGCGATGAAGCTCTATCAAGGATAGGTGTTTATTGATGGTATGGTGAATTCAACCGAGGTCGTAGTTCACTCCAAAATCAGTTGTTGTTCCAAAAACCATTGATGATGTGTGCCAACTGATATTTCAAGATCGTCATGTGACCTATCGTGAAATTGAGACAACCTTAAGCATTAGAGGCACCAGCATACATTCAAAATTTAATGAACATTTGACCGTCAAAAAAAATTGTTCGCGTTAGGTCCCACACAATTTGTCTATCGCTCAAAAAAAGGCTCGTGTCGATTTGTCGAAAGAAATGAATTTGATGAGTCCTCCGCCGTATAGTCCTGACTTGACTTCATTTTATTCTCATACGTAAAAACTAAAATGAGAAGCGGTTGATGCGTTCAGAATGCATGCTTTGGAGATACGTCAATCAGAGTGACAAAAGTGCTTCGACAATTGGTTCAAACGCATGCAAAAGTGTATAAATCTTAATGGGAAATATTTTGAGAAATAATAAAGCAATTTTCGATGATTAATATTTGTATTTGTGTTCTCTAATCACAAAATATAAAAGGCAAAACTCGTACTCCATTTTCGACCTTATGAAAGTGGTATAGATGGTAAGAAGTGAAGTAATTCTCACACCGTTTAAGGAAGCCTAAGCACTTGAATGCTTCTTTCGACACTTCAAATACATGTTGAGCCCAACGAACATTACTTTGTATTTTCATGCTCAGAACATCAAGAGCTTCTGATTGGTCAACGTCTAAACCGTTGATAGACAAAGATGATCGTAATGGTTCAGCGAATCTTTTGTGTGACAACAAACAGCACTGAGTCTTCCGTGCATTAAAATCTACTCGATTCATTTGACCCCACTCAGAAATGACCAGCAAATCCTGGCAGAGTGTATCGTCCATAACCCGCCTCTTGATTTCAATCTCCCGAAGACTCGGCCTATGGTCGAATGAGTACGAATGACTGAGATTATTGTCATCCGCAAATGAGTAGATCGGATTCGATGTCTGACTCAACAGATCGTTGATGAAAAAAAGAAAAAGAGAATAAGAAAGGACAGTGGGGTACAGCAATGGGGTACACTTGCGGACAATTTATGCTCATTGGATGAGAACCAATCTATAACGACTCGTAAAGTGCGATCTCTGAAACAGCTCGAAATAAATCGTACGAAGCCATTACCGTCATCAGTAGGCAAGGTTGCGTAATGGACGAGCAAGCGTCCAAGAACACTTGCGCAAGACAAGTGTTGATATGCCATCCGGGCCCGGGGATTTATTTACGTCTAGATTCCCAAGAACCCTTTTAACTCCACGAGTTCGAAAAAATATCTAGGCCATGAAGCCAGCTACATTTTCGGTTAAGTGGAGTGGTTGATTGCTATCCGACAGAGAGGAGTTCCCTGTAAATATCTATATATACTTTATGGGGTCTTAGACGAATATTTCTAGGTGTTACAATGAGTAGTATACCCCTATCCTAAGGTGGGTATAACAGGTATGAAATTCGCGGCACATGTTAGCTCGGTACATTTTGCGGGTATTAAAGAGCAACTATATTGCGGGAGGGACAAGATTAACCTCGATCTTCAGAGTCGAAGGTGTAAAGATTCCGACCACCAATTATATCAAAATACTTGGGATCACATTTGACAGCCTCCAGCCTTTTACAATCCTTAGGCAACCACCGCCCAGGGATGGCAAATCCGAATTCCATGATGTTAAGAGCAAGACACTGCGTTACAGAAGTTGAGACACTGTTCACCAGGATGCAGTAGCGGCAGCGGACCACACGGCATGCGTCACCTCTATATCTACCCAGCCAGACCTACTCAACTTACAATTATATTAGTCTGGACGCACCCCACCAAAGTTTCGGAGTTAATAGATCTACAATAGAAACTTAATTTGCAAAAAATGTCAAAATTAAATAACCTACATTTCTGAAGCTTGAATTTAGCTTGAAAAGGCCCACACTATGTAGCCAAGACAAAGGAATTTGGTCCATTCATTTATTTTCCTTGAAAAATGGGTGAATAGCGGTTATAAATTAAAAATTACCGCTGTTTTAAGCCCAGTACGTTTTTCGCCCATCCGACTATCATACAATGAGGCAGCGGCCAACCAGCCACGTGTGTAAATGCCTTGATCTGACTGGTGCACCAGGTTGTGTTGGCCACACCATATGAATGTGTGGTCTCGTATATGGCCTTATCATTTGCATTCTACCGTGTACTTTCCTTTCTTTTGAGCTGCAAGGACAAAGCTTATGCGAATGCTAGGGCGGCCACATTCCACCATCAAATGCCATTATTATCATCGTTGGTTTGGTTGATGCCTCTGTCTTCTGCTGCTGCTTTTGGCCTGATTATGAAAGATGCTGCGTATCTGATAAATGATGCCACAATAAGACACATTTAAGCTTTGGCAAACGTCACACCATTATCATCCCACTATCATCAGCAGCAGTCGAAAGATTCGAGCAGCCAGCCAGTCACCCAGCCAGCAGCAGTCATTCACGCTACTATGCTATTAAATAAGCCAAAGAAAAAGAAAGAGTTAAACTATAATTTTAAAATACATCGTCTCGTCGAATGCCAACCACCCATAATGGCAGGGGAGTTGAGGCGGTTGCCTTTGCCCATTGTGGCTAATGC
Source organism: Stomoxys calcitrans (assembly GCF_963082655.1). Lineage (NCBI taxonomy): Eukaryota > Metazoa > Arthropoda > Insecta > Diptera > Muscidae > Stomoxys > Stomoxys calcitrans. The sequence continues at coordinate 179,201,139 of NC_081552.1, read as the reverse complement.
AAGCATCCTGTCATTCATCCATGCCTATCCAACATAACCAACCAGCCATCACTTCAATGTGGCCTTCCCCATAAATTGCCCTCCAAATAGTTTGGCCAAGAGGCAAAGTTTATTGAATTTCCTTTCCTCATTGCTGCGTAAGGCTGCATTAAAATTGCTTAAAACCTAAAACGAATTAACCCCTCGCTGGGATTTGATATATAAACCCCCGCAATCGTTTTCACTGCATTAAGTGGTGAAAAGTTTGTGAGTGCGTATTTTGCTGTTCCTGCACAGTTGGTAAAACCCCGGGGAGTTGCCAAGATTTTACCCTTAAAAGATTCATTGTTTTGGCTCATTGAGATGTATACCATTACCTTACCTAATAACTAAGGCCAGAAGTATGGTTTATGTAAAGATTCGACCATTGAGAATGGAGTCAGCGCTCCAGATAAGCTCCTCATTTAATTATAAGGCGAGAAATGAATTGCTTATCAATTCGATTTCGTGCAGCTAGACCGGGATAAGTTTTTGAATCTCAACATTGGAGATGTGAGATGAAAAGATACCTGAAGAAACTATCGAGCGTTATGAAAAAACCGATTTATGCGGTAAAAAAAATTAACTTTACCCTGCGCCACTACTGTTTGTTGCTGTAATGCAATATGCGGTTCGCTTCAGAAATTCTTCCTGATACGGTTCTCTGTCTATCCTTTCTGTACTTTCTGGCGTTTTGTGTAATCAAGCTTGAGAGGGCTATATTCAAATCTGAAACGAGTGCAAATTTGCCCATGAATATTCCTGTAAGGCACTGGGGCAAACTTCTCCCATATCACTGAGTGCTTTCCGACTAAAATATTTAATCTTAATGATTCGGGGCCTCCTTTTTATAGCCGAGTACGAACGGCGTGCCACAGTGGATATCTTTTGGGGAGAAGTTTTAACATGGCATACTACCTCACAAATGTTACCAGCCGTACGAGGAGATAACCAACGCCGAAATTTATTTTATGCTCTCGCCAGGATTCGAATATAGGCGTTCGGTGTCATAGGCGGACATGCTAACCTCTGCGCTATGTTGGCCTCCGTAGAAGGAAGCGCATGGCACAATTTTGAGTGAACATCAGTTCGTGCATACATATATATACCTGAGCTATATCTACCGATTTCTGTGAAAATGACTAGGAATGTCTAGAGCTATAAGAAAAATCTTATTTGGAAATACATGTATATGGGAGCCATCTCTAAATCTGTAGCGATTTTTATCAAATTCACCATTAACCAGAAGAGTCATAACAGAAACCTTCGTGCCTAGTTTCGTGAGAATCGGTTAACAAATGGCAATATTATATTTCTAACAGTCCAAATCGGGAGAGCTGCATCCAAATCTGAACCGATTTCTTCCAATTTCAATAGGCAAAAAAACAAGCTGGGCCGAATCTTGGGAACCCACCACCATGGATTCTGCTAAAAGGACTCAAGAACTTAAATCGGGAGATCGGTTTATATGGGAGCTATATCAGTTTATAGACCGATTCGGATCGCACTTACCATAGTTGTTGGAAGTCTAAACAGAACACTGTGTGCAAAATTACAGCCAAATCGGAAAAAAATTGCGGCGTCTAGAGGCTCAAGAAATCCAATCGGGAGAACGGTTTATATAGGAGCTATAACTAAATCTGAACTGATATGGCCCATTTGTAATCCCCAATGACCTGCATCAGTAGTAAATATCTGTGCAAAGTTTCAATCGGCTAGCTTTACGTGTTCGACCGCTAGCGTGATTTCGACAGACGGGCGAAGGGACATGCCTAGATCGACTCAGAACGTCGAGACAATCAAGAATAAATATACGTTATGGGCTAGATCGACTCAAAACGTCGAGACGATCAAAAATAAATATACGTTATGGGCTCTTAGGCGAATATTTTGAGGTGTTACAAACGGAATTACTAGTAGGTATAAGTACTGTACTTTAATTGGCTGTGACAGAATAGTTGTCCCATTAGCCGAACGTAGAGAAGTGTTCCAAGCGCTTCGTTCTTCAGCCCTCCTTCTAAAGGGTGATTTTCTAAGAGCTATAGGAAAGTTTTCAAAAAAAAAAACATTAAATCCATATAATTTAATGTTTGAAGATTATTTCATGCAAATGTTGGCCGCTACTGCGCCTCAAGTGGTCCATCCGCTTAGTCCAATTTTGGCATACTCTTTCCAACATTTCCGCCGGTATCTCACGAATAAATGCTTCAACGTTGTCTTCCAATGCATCAGTTGAAGCGGGCTTGTCTATATAGACATGAACTTTAACATAGCCCAACAACAAATAGTCTAAATGCGTTAAATCACACGATTTAGGCCAATTGACTGGGACCGAACGTGAAATAAAATGTTTACCGAACTCTCCTCTCAATAAGTCCAAGTTACGCGTGCTGTGTGCCTTGTGGCACCGTCTTATTAAAACCACATGTCATGCAAGTCAAGCTCTTGCATTTTGGGCCAAAAAAGTTGAATATAATCTCACAGTAGCGCTCACCATCCACAGTTACGTTACGATACGCATCATCTTTGAAAAAGTACGGTCCAATGATGCTACCAGCCCATAAACTGCACCAAACTATGAATTTTTCTGGGTGCATTGATAGCTCTTGCAATGCTTCTGGCTGATCTTCACTCCAAAATCGACAAATCTGTCTATTTATGTACCCATGGAGCCAAAAATGAGTTTCGTCGCTGAACACAAGAAGCGCACAATGAACTTTCTTAACCGAGCACACATTTTGATAACGAAACTAGTAAGGAAAGGCAAAATTTGGGCGGTGCCGACTTTATAATACCCTACACCTACCCTTTGAATACAAAAGTGGGACTATATATAATTCTGAACCAATTTTGATGGACCTTGGCGGATGTATTCAGATAGGTTATTAAAATTACTGTATCAAATTTCGAGCAAAGCAAATATATTCAAAATGTATTAACTACGGTTGACAAATGACGGGAGATGGGGGCTTTATCGGGCGAAATATATTTATGTGAGCTTTACCTTAATCTGAACAGATTTCCATGAAATCACCAGTAATATAAAGAGACATAATTTTATTGCAGTATTACTGCAAATCGGACGAACATATATATGGGTGCTATATCCAAATCTGAACCGATGTCTATAAAATTCACCAGTTATATTGGGAGTCATATAAAAATCCTTTCTGCCAAATTTTGAGAGAATCGGTTAACAAATGACAATTTTATTGCTGTATTACTACAAATCGGACGAACATATATATCCAAATCTGAACCGATTTCTATAAAATTCACCAGTAATATTAAGAGTCACAAGAAAATCCTTCTTGCCAAATTTCAAGAAAATCGGTTTACAAATGACCATTTTATTGCAGTATTACTGCAAATCGGACGAACATATATATAAGAGCTATATCCAAATCTGAACCGATTTTTTCCAATTTCAATAGGCTTCGTCTCTAAACATGCCAACACCAAATTTGAAGACGATTAGATGAAAATTGCGACCTGTAGTTTGTACACAAATTAACATGGACAGACGGACAGACAGACAGAGACGGACATAGCTAAATCGAATCAGAGAGTGATTCTGAGTCGATCGGTATACTTATCAATGGGTCTATCTCCTCCTTTTGGGTGTTACAAACTTATTCACTAAGTTATAATACCCTGAGCCAATAGTCATTATCCATTTATGACTTCAGTACAAAAACGTACGGCCTACACCACTAAATTTGTTTTTTCTTTTTATACCCTCCATAATGATCTAATTTCCTCATTCCGTGTATAAAGCATCGAAATAGTCATCTGAGACCCAACAAAGTATATATGTATATTTTTGATCTTTTTGACATTCGATCTATCCATGTTGGTCCGTCCATCTGTCGAAAGCATGCAAACTTTCGAAGGTATAAAGCTAGGCACATTAAAATTTTGCACAAATACTTCGTATTAGCGTAGGTCAGTTGGGATTTTATATGGGTCATATTGGTATATGTATTGATATAGCTGCCATATAAACCGATTTTGGATCTTGTCCTCTTGAGCCCCTAAACGCCGCAATTCTTATCCGATTTGTCTCAAAATTTGTATAAGATATTTTGTTATGACTTCCAACATCTGTGCTAAGTATGCTTCAAACCTTCTGAGCCTCTAGACTTCTCCTTTAACGACTTCTCCTATGACCTTCCACATAGGTGCCAAATATGGTCTGAATGGGTCCATAACCTGATATAGCTCCCATATGAACCGATCTCCCGATTTTAATTCTTAAGCCACTATAGGGCTTAATTCTAATCCAATTTTTGTTGACATTTACTTTGACATTTACAATGGTTTCCAACAGCCAAACCAAGCATTATCCGAATTGGTTGATAACCTGAATAGCTTTGCAATTTTTATCCATTATCCTTTGTTTGCCTATAAAGAGATATCGGGCAAAAAAATGATAAATGAGATCCATGGTAGAGGGTATGTAAGATTCGGCCTGGCCGAACTTTTCCCGCGTTTACGTGTTGTCACTCGATTCGTTCGTCAAGCCATTGAAAACAGCTATTTTCCCTTTATAAAATCAGCTGATTTCAATGACTTGGCGAACGAATTGAGTGACAAAACGAAAAAAATGTATGCTCATCGGCATGCCACTTGGGCTCGACTATAAAAAGGAGGCTTCTTATCTTTGAGCTAAATTTTCAATCAAACCCGCTCCACTGAGCTTTCGCGTGCAAGGCGTAAAAAAATGTCACCACTGTAACGTAACCTACTCTCCAATAGCTCTGATTCTGTGTACGTTCGTTGAGCTTTCCCCTCTTACAGTTTAACACAAACTTGGATATTCGCACTCTACTCAATAAATTTGTATCTATGGAAAGATAGCCACATAAACTACCTGAATTATCTACCTTAGGGTGGGAAATTTGCAAAAATGGTACAGAAAACAACCGCAACGAAATTCCTAGACTTTATTTTACGGACCGATAGGTTGCCATAACAAAGATAAATGCTGCATGATCGATTTTTACCACTCGGCCCCCTCTTAATGTTAGTGCTGCCATCGATAAGGGAAAGGTTTAGACTTTAATACCCAAAATGTTAACAAAATAACTTAAAAGTTCTCCATTCCATGTCGCCCTGGATGCTTGCGCAATCACTTATAAACGACTCATAATTTTACATTTTTCCCATCTGTTAGAGCTTTTTTGAACAAATGTTATGAATCTATAAATTTCCTTTGCGTATGCTGCTACTCGCTTGGAACGGCTTAGCGCCTATAACATTGATCATCATGTGTTAGTTGTTCATAACTGAATTTATGGCTACCTGTTGAATAGTCATTATTCAGTCTTTTTTTTAATCAAATCAAATTGCCATATTAAACGATTCTCAATGGTAGAGAACTAATTTGCCAGTCTTTATATTAGGTGCGGTGGCGACAGTTGTTAGTAATTTAACCATGTAAAACTTTTGAACATGAAAGTGTTGCCCAGCAGCTCGTTGTTTGGACTTGTCTAGGAAAAGAAGGCTTCTTGTGGATGAGCTAAATATGGCGGCCACCTTGCCTTAAGGTTTGCAACTGCTCCTATCACACTGAACGTCATAACTTTGGGGGTACCGCGGCAGTGTCCTGTTAGGTAATTAAAAATGATCAACTATTTCGAGGTGAGGTGGTTCGCTGGATATATGAGCAGAATAAAGATATCATATTCGCAGTCCATAACCTTATACTTTGAATTTAACCCCATATTTTCATAATTGGTGCACACAGCCGTTTCGTGGGGAACGCCTCACTCCATCTGCCACTTGAGCACAAATTTGAATGACGCACTCCACTTAAAAATATCTATCACTCGATCCCCCTTTGTTTTAATGGGAAGGTAGAGCACCACCTAGATTCTTGGACACAAAGTTTAATGTGTGCTACCAAATGCTTTTAATTTGAGGCTCATCTAGCTAGGATAGAATTATATTCTCATTTGAGGGTGGGGAGACCCCCAATTACTTGAACCTCATTTTTTATGTCATATTCGTAGTCTAGTCCCGAATACCTTTCATTTGAGTCCCATATTGATATTTACGTCCAATATGTTTGTTTGGGGAAGTTTTTGGGGTTGGACCACCCCTCGCATACTTCACCCCAATTTTTAATAGCATATTCGTATTCTACTCCCCAATACCTATCATTTGATACCCATATTGTCCCTATTGGTCCACTTTTGATTTTAAGTGGTGTTTTTGGAGTTACGGGGGAGGGTCCGCACCCTTCCAATATCAACAAACTAAAAAGCCTTTTACTCCTTTCTGACCATTTTCGTAATCTACTCCCAAATAGCTTTCATTCGAGTCCCATATTGTCTTTATCGTCCAATTAACCTATTTTAGGGGGTTTTGTGTTTGTGGCGGCCCTCCAGTTACTTGGATCCAATTTTTAATATGAAACTCGAGTCTACTCTTGAATACTTTTCATTTGAATCTCATATTGTCCCGATCGGTTCACTTTTATTTTGGGATCGTATTTTCAATATCAATAAATTATATAGCCTACTAGCTGACCCGGGCCCGCTGCGCATTCTTTTACTTCATATGGAACAAAATTTTCCTTGGAATATTTATTTTGGACAATTAAAGAGCTTTTAGTGAAATACCATGCTACGGAAATAGTATATCGCTTGACTAACAGTTTAACAATATAAGTACGTTTATCTGAATTGGCATGGTCGAAAAATTTTTACACCTTGGGGGGTGTTTTGGGGAAGGAGTGATGCCCTAAATACAATACATGGTCCTACATTTGAACATCAAACTCGCATTCTACTCCCAAATACAATTATTTGAGCCCCATATTGCGATGGTTAGTAAAAAATTGCTGTTTGTCTGGTATTTCGGAAAAGGGGTAGAGCCCCAGAAAATTGTTCCGGAAAGTGGATATCAATTCTTGTTCTACCCCCCAATACCTTTCATTTAAGCTCCACATTGACATCGTCGGTAAATATGACCGATTTAGGGGTGTTTTGGGGATTGGGTACTGGCCCTAAAAACTATATATATTTAGTTCCACTCTTGGGGGGGTGTTTTGGGGGATTGGCGGCCACTCAGTGAGTTGGTCTTGAAAATAAATACCGGATTCGTGTTCCACTCCAAAAAATCTCTTATTTGAGCCTCATATTGCAATAGTCAGCAAATACTTCCTTTTTGGGTGGTGTTGTGGGTGTGGGGTGGTCCCATAGACACTTTTCCCGAATATTAATATCAGATTCGTGCTTTACTCCCAAAGACCTTTCATTTAAGCCCCATATTGCTATGGTCGTAAATTTGTACCCTTTGGGGGATGTTTTTGGAGAGAGGCGGTCCCCCAAAACACTTGGTCCCATATTTGGATATCAGATTCGAATTCTACACTCAAATACCTTTTCTTTAAGCCCCATATTCCCATGGTCAATAAATAAGTCCTGTTTGGGGAAGGGGTGGGCCCCCAGAAACGTGGTCCCACACTTGGATATTAGATTCGTATTCTACTCGCAAATACCTTTCATTTGAGTCCCATGTTGCCATGGTCGATAAATATGTCCGATTTAGGGGTGTTTTGGGGGTTGGGGTGGTCCCCCTAACACTTGGACCGACAATTGGATATCAGATACGTTTTCTTATCCTAAATACCTTTCATTTGAGTCCCATTTTGTCATGATTGGTCTAAAAATATGTTTGGTAGGTTTTAGGGTGAGGCGGCCCCCCTAGGTACCCCATCCGAAATTTGGATACCAAATTTTTATTTTTAGGGTACTATATGAGGGCACACAAAATTTCGCTTAAATCGCACCACCCACCTCCGAGACCTGGCGTTTTTGAATATTAGGGTAAGGGGGAGAGTCCGCCCCCCTCTATATATCAAAAAATGTAATACCCTATTTTCAACACGGAATCATTATGCACCATCTGTGAAAATTTAAAAAAAATCGGTTCAACCGTTTCTGAGTCTATAAGGAACACACAAACAAACAAACACAAATTGATTTTTATATATAAGATTGCTCCTTCCGGACTACTCCCCACAATCTGGGAAAATTTTAAAGAAATCGGTTCAACTGTTTTTGAGTCTATATGGAACAAACTAATACAACAATTTACAAACCCACAAACAAATAAACAGACATACAAACACAAATTCATTTTTGTACATATATATATATATAGATTTGGATTAAAATTTCAATGCTGTGATGTGTTCTTTGACTGACGAATCAACTTGATTTGCTTATACGCTATCGCCTTCTATTTTGTACAAATTTAGATTGAATAGGACCTTTTACATTAAAATTTTACTTAAAAATTTACATTTAAAATCCAAATTATATTCAAATTTTCTTCCTATGCAAATTGAACCACACTTTTGAAAAAGGTTTCGAAATCGTATTTGAGATTTTTTAAATAAAAAAGCGGGAAGATTTCCGAAAAAGAGTGTATTTATTTAAGAAAATCGGGATTTGGCGGGTTTGGAAGAAAGCGGGATTGACGTTAAATAAACCCAAAAAGCGGGACGATGGTCACCTTACTAATACTGCAATAACTAGTTTATTTGTTTACCGATCTTTACAAAACTCGGCACTAAGGTTTCTCTATGGCCCTACTGATCACTGATAAATTTTATAAATGTCTGTTCAGATTTTTATATAGCTCCCACATATATCTGTCTCCCGATTTTTGTTCTAAGGACCTTTGCTGAAGCACTTATCAACTGGTCTTATTAAAATTTTGCGCAAAGATTTCTTCTATGACTCCCACAATTTGTCCGGATTTTGGTCGAAATTATGCATTTAAAATTTAAGAAAATTTCAGTTTTGACATACCCAATGTAGTATAGGGTCAGCTTTACCCGACTTTAGACAGTCCTTACTTGTTTTTATCCTATTTTACTGAAATTTGAAACAGTTTTTTCGACAGCTGTGTGAAATAATGAGAATCGAAAGTGGAAAGTGGAATTAGTTTCTATTTATAATTTACTTGTTTAAAACAGCGATAGGGCATGTGTTTACTTAACCGTCCCAGTTATCACAATTCCAATACTCAGGATATTAATTTTTAGCTTACTTTCATCCTATAACAATGCCATCTGTTCATAATTAAATCCATTGACATCATCAGCATTGCCGTTATCATTAACGCCATCACTGCTATAGTTTCTGCTTTAATAAATACTTGATTGAGTTTTAATTAATTCATTTAATTTTCCAAATGACTTCACCTCAACTTTTTGCATTTGTCCTTCCACTTCAATCACTTCACTCCACTCAACTTAACTCCATTCCAAAGTGAGTTATAGCTCCTCTTGGAGCAATCGCTGAATCGATAAGAACACATAAACAACCGCCAAAGGAATCTGAAAAATCTTTCGATTGTCTAAAGACCAATCAGAAGAATGAAGCGAGAACGACAACAACAACAAAAAAACACAACGCAAACTTTATCTTTGCTTTCTTGCGAGAAGCAGGGACAACCATCAACCGACCATCCACCTTTAATTCTAATTGCAATCACTTACGTATAATCAAATGTCCGTCAAGAAGTTAATGAAGTGAGTAATTTCTTAAGCAATTATCTCTCATTGACAGGGTGGACCGCCCTTGCACAGCATCAAAGCTGACTAACCAGCCACTCAAACCAAACATCCCAGCTGACAGACACACAAAGATTGTCCAATGCAAGCAAGGGTACGGGCTATGTGATGTTCGCTGTGGTTCTCACTGCAGCAGGTGGGGAAGGAGGAATGGCGCTATCATGGGGGGTTTAAGTGTCCATCCCCAAACCACGTGGTGGGGGTGGTGGAGTCTTCGCACAAATAAACAGTGTTAAATTTTTAATTGATTTTCCAAGATTTAAGCCAACATCGGCTTAATGGCCAGAGGGTGTAGCTGCAGGTTTCAGCCGGACAAAGTCGCCAAACAATAGATAAAAGGGGATAAACGCAAATGAAAGGATTTCTCAACAAAAGGATTCGCCACAGAAATTAAGCAATTAATTGCAGATAATTTATTTATTCGTATTGATTTATGTTTACCCAGTCAAAGATGATCATTGGAACAAATTTAAAATTTCTTCCAAACCTTTTGGCGTAAATTTATTTCTTTGATAATCCATATTAAAGAGTTTCAATATTAGAATAGGTTAGGTGTAAGTCCACCCCATGCCATATGGGATATACACTTAAGCCAGTTATTGGCTTGATGCGCGCTATAAGTACTAAAAAATAGTCTCGAAAAAAAATCGAAGTCAGGAGTTCAGTGCTAGTAACAAAATCCTTAATTGTTCTTCATACCACGTTCCTAATCGGTTCATGTCTGGTATTGTGTTCCCACCTAAGTACCGCTTGTGTCCATAGGATTTTACGTGGATGTTCGTCGCCCACTACCTTAAGTAGGACTACGTCGTTCTGAAAGGTTTCGGATTAACCAAGCTTATTGACAGCAGTCCTCTGGCCTTCACTGCCAAATCTTCTGCTCTTTCATTTGTCCTTTCTACGTTATGGCCCGGCACCCAAGCATTGTGGGTCATGCCATTCTCAGAGAAGGCGGTAATTACCTTCTTAGACTCCAAGACTGTTCCTGGCCTGGTTATTAATGCCCTAATGTCAATTTTTTCGCACTCGACCTCAAGCGTAATCTCAGTTAACCGATCGGAGTCTTCCATTTCTTGCAGTTATCCTATCGTCTCACAGTGGCGCTGACAGAGGAAACAGATGGCAAATATCAATATTTTCATGTGCCCCTACGACATTTTAAAATAACCTAACTTATATAAAACTTACCAACGATTTAAAAAATGGTACGTATAGAAATGTCAGATTTTTAGTTTGGGAGATATGATCGTTCAAAGTTGAACAATTTTCGATTTTCCAAAAAAAAAACATAATTTCTACCTAATTAGGTCCGATTTCAATTTTTATACCCACCAACACAGGATGGGGGTATGCTAATCTAGTCATTCTGTTTGTAACACCTCGAAACATTCGTCTAAGCCCCCATTAAGTATATATATTCTTGATAGTCTCGTCGTTCTGAATCGACCTAGCCATGTCCGTCCGTCTGTCGAAATCACAATAGAGGTCGGACGCGTAAAGCAGGCCGCTTGAAATTTTGCACAGATACTTAATATTGAGGTACGTCATCAGGAATTGCAAATGGACCGTATCGGTTCAGATTTAGATATAGCTCCCATATAAACCGACCTCCCGATTTAACTTCTTGAGCCCCTAGAAGCCGCAATTTCTGCCCGATTTGGCTGAAGTTTTGCACATTGTGTTCTGTAATGACTTTCAACAATTGCGCTAAGTACGGTCGAAATCGGTCTATAACCTTATACAGCTCCCATATAAACCGATCTCACGATTTAACTTCTTGAGCCCCTGGAAGACGCTATTTTTATCCGATTTGGCAGAAGAGTTGCATGTAGTGTTTTGTTATGACTTTCAACAACTGATATAGCTGTCATGTAAACCGGTCTCTCTTTCTTCTGTTCCTAGAAGCTTTAATTTTTGCAAGTTTGAATGAGGTTTGGTATGGAAAATAAAATTGTGCGCTTCATCTAAAATTGGTTGGTATAAATTTTTAGCAGAAACTATGGTGGTGGGTTCCCAAAATTCGGCCCGGCCGAATTTAACACGCTTCTACTTTTTATTTTTTCTGTAGATGAATGAACTAAATAAATGTAGTACTATTTCACTTTGATTGAAAATAAAACAATATGCCCTTTATATCCCAGCAATATTTTCCAAATACGGTCCTTTATTGCCTTGAACATATTTTAAGAGAGTACTTCCCCAATTTTTCAAAAAGAGTATGACATTTGATAACATAACTGACTGTGCCAAATTTCGGAGCAATCGGACAATAAATGCGCCTTTAAAGGCCCAAGGCCTTTAATCGAGAAATCGGATTCAAAGACAGCTATATCCAAATCCGGACCGATCTGAGACATATTAAACAAAGATGTCGAGAGGCCTAAAACAACTCACTGTCACAAATTTCAGCGAAATCGGATAATAAATACAGCTATGTTGAGCGTAAGACCTTAAATCAGCTGATCGGTCTGTATCAAGAAATAGTCCGAAATAACCCATCTTCGAACTTAACCTGCCTATGGACAGAAAAAAAATCTGTGCAAAGTTTCAGCTCAATATCTCCATTTTTAAAAGCTGTAGCGTAATTTCAACAGACAGACAGACAGATGGACGGACATGGCCAGATCGTCTTAGATTTTTACGAAGATCAAGAATTTATATACTTTACTAGCCGAACCGGGCCCGCTCCGATGCGCCTTCTTTAACTCTCCAATATCTTATAAGGGTTGGGACACTTCGCCCTGAATGTGTATATCGAATACGTGCCATTGTAGCCTATGTCCGCCTATAACGCTGAAATCCTGGCGATAACATCGGGTGGCACGCCATTCGGACTCGGCTATAAAAACAGTCCCTTATCATTGAGTTTAAACTTGAATCGAAAAGCTTCCATTGATGTGTGAGAAGTGTGCCTCTTCTCGGTTCCTGATTTCTCTAATTTCAAATACATTTAATATGAGGCCCATAATGGCATGATTGGTAAATAAGTTCTGTTTGAGGGTGGGGTTGATCCCAGGGACTTTGTTTCGAAAGAGGGTATCAATTTCCCGAAAATCAATCAATTTAAACATCAAATAGCTTTAATATAATAGGGAGGTGTTTTCGGGTGGGGCAGTTCTCCAAACAATTGGATATCAAATAGTTTTTTTTATACCCTCCACCATAAGATGGGGGGTATACTAATTTCGTCATTCTGTTTGTAACTACTCGAAATATTCGTCTGAGACCCCATAAAGTATATATATTCTTGATCGTCGTGAAATTTTATGTCGATCTAGCCATGTCCGTCCGTCTGTCCGTCCGTCCGTCCGTCCGTCCGTCCGTCCGTCTGTCTGTCGAAAGCACGCTAACTTCCGAAGGAGTAAAGCTAGCCGCTTGAAATTTTGCATAAATACTTTTTATTAGTGTAGGTCGGTTGGTATTGTAAATGGGCCATATCGGTCCATGTTTTGATATAGCTGCCATATAAACCGATCTTGGGTCTTGACTTCTTGAGCCTCTAGAGTGCGCAATTCTTATCCGATTAGGATGAAATTTTGCACGTAGTATTTTGTTATGATATCCAACAACTGTGCCAAATATGGTTCAAATCGGTTCATAACCTGATATAGCTGCCATATAAACCGATCTGGGATCTTGACTTCTTGAGCCTCTAGAGGTCGCAATTATTATCCGATTTGCCTGAAATTTTGTACGACGGATTCTCTCATGACCATTAACATACGTGTTTATTATGGTCTGAATCGGTTCATAGCCTGATATAGCTCCCATATAAATCGATCTCTCTATTTTACTTCTTGAGCCCACAAAGGGCGCAATTCTTATTCGAATTGGCTGACATTTTACACAGGTCTCCAACATATAATTTAATTGTGGTCCAAACCGGACCATATCTTGATATCGCTCTAATAGCAGAGCAAATCTTTTCTTATATCCTTTTTTTGCCTAAGAAGAGATGCCGGGAAAAGAACTCGACATATGCGATCCATGGTGGAGGGTATATAAGATTCGGCCCGGCCGAACTTAGCACGCTTTTACTTGTTTTCTCTCAAAAAAAAAAAAAATAGAAACCATGTTTTGTTTGACTGTAAGGGTGCAAATAAAAATTTCGAACGAATCACATTACCAATCTCCGAGATCTTGTGTTTTTGAAAATTAGGGTAATAAGAAGTGATTTTTAGGGGAGGGATGGCACTCAGACATTTCGACTCAGATATGGATATCAAATTCGTGCTGCACTCCTAAATCCCTTTAATGTTAGCCCCATATTGCCATGGTCGGTAAATATGAACTGTTTGGAGGGTGTTTTGGGGCTGGGGCGGTTTCCGACACTTTGCCCTGAAAATAGATATCAAATTCGTTATTTACTTCCAAATTCCGTTGATTTGAGCCCCATATTGTCATAATCGGAAATGAAGTTCACACTTGGCTCCAAAATTGGATACCAAATCCGTTTTCTATTCTCATATACCTTTCAATTGATTCCCATATTGTCACAACCTATTTGACATATTTTTTAAGGAAAATCGTCACCTAGACTTGAACGCAAATTTAAATGTCATATTTTTAATTTACTCCCAAATACCTTTCATTTGAGTCCCATATAGACATGGTCGGCTAATATGCCCAATTTGGGGGTACTTGGTGGTGGGGTGACCTCCCATTACTTGGACCTAATTTTTTATACCATATTTGTAGTCTGCTGTCGAATATTTTTTAATTGATACCCATATTGTCCCGATCGGTCCACTTCTGATTTTGGGTGGTTTTTTTGGATAACGAGGGAGGGTCCGCCCCCTTTCGAAACTACAAATTACAAAGCCTATTTCTCATTCCTGACCATATTCGCAATCTACTTCCGAACACCTTTCATTTGAGTCCGATATTGTCATGATTGTCCAAAAAAACCTATTTTAGGGGGTTTTGGGGTTGGGGCGGCCCCCCAGTTACTTGGACTCAATATGAAATTCGTACTCTCACCTGAATACCTTTCATTTGAGTCCCATATTGTCCAGATCGGTCTACTTTTATTTTGGGTAGTAGTGGTAGGGGAGGGTCTGCCCCCCTTCCGATATCAAAAAATTATATAGCCTATGTTTCCTTTCAGACCAACCTACACAGTCTGTGAAGATTTCAAGGTAATAGGTTCATCCGTTTTTGAGTCTATACGGAACAAACAAACAAACCGACAAACAAACACAAATTCAATTTCATATATAAGACTAGCTGAGCCCGGCCCGCTCTGCTGCGCCCGATTATGCTATGTTGGAGAGAAGTACTCTAAGTTTGAACATTTCTGCGTAATTGTAGTTGAAAATGTATTCCAATTTTCCTATGGATTTTTCTACACTCAAGTACCTCTTATTTAAACCCCACATTGCAATGGTCAGTAAAAGTCCTTCTTGGGGTGTGGTGGACCCCCAGACACTTGGTCCCAAAAGTGAAAGTCAATTTCGTGCTCTATTCGCAAAGACCTTTCATTTAAGATCCATATTGCCATGGTCAGTAAATATGTCCGATTTGAGGGGTTGACCCACGTGGTGGTGGGGTGACCCACGAAACACTTAGTTCCGCAATTGGATATCAGATTAGTTTTCTATATTCTTGATCAGCGTAAAAATCTAAGACGATCTAGACATATCCGTCCGTCTGCCCTTCTGTCTGTTGAAATCACGCCACAATCTTTAAAAATAGAGATATTGAGCTGAAACTTTGCACAGGTTCTTTTCATACCCTCCACCATAGGATGGGGGAATACCAATTTCGTCATTCTGTTTGTAACTACTCGAAATATTCGTCTGAGACCCCATAAAGTATATATATTCTTGATCGTCTCAACATTTTATGTCGATCTAGCCATGTCCGTCCGTCTGTCTGTCCGTCCGTCCGTCTGTCTGTCGAAAGCACGCTAACTTTCGAAGGAGTAAAGCTAGCCGGTTGAAATTTTGCACAAATACTTCTTATTAGCGTAGGTCGGTTGGTATTGCAAATGGGCCATATCGGTCCATGTTTTGATATAGCTGCTATATAAACCGATCTTGGGTCTTGACTTCTTGAGCCTCTAGAGTGCGCAATTCTTATCCGATTGGAATGAAATTTTGCAGACGTGTTTTGTTACGATATCCAACAACTGTGCCAAATATGGTTCAAATTGGTCCATAACCTGATATAACTGCCATATAATCCGATCTTGGGTCTTGACTTCTTGAGCCTCTAGAGGGCGCAATTCTTATCCGATTGGAATGAAATTTCGCACGACGTGTTTTGTTATGATATCCAACAACTGTGCCAAGTATGGTTCAAATCGGTTCATAACCTGATGTAGCTGTCATATAAACCGATCTTGGGTCTTGACTTCTTGAGTCTCTAGAGGGCGCAATTATTATCCGATTTGCCTGAAATTTTGTACGACAGATCCTCTCTTGATCATCAACATACGTTTTTATTATGGTCTGAATCGGTCTATAGCCCGATACAGCTCCCATATAAATCGATCTCTCTATTTTACTTCTTGAGCCCCCAAAGGGCGCAATTCTTATTCGAATTGGCTGACATGTTACACAGGTCTCCAACATATAATTTAATTGTGGTCCAAACTGGACCCTATCTTGATATCGCTCTAATAGCAGAGCAAATCTTTTCTTATATCCTTTTTTGCCTAAGAAGAGATGCCGGGAAAAGAACTCGACAAATGCGATCCATGGTGGAGGGTATATAAGATTCGCCCGGCCGAACTTAGCTCGCTTTTACTTGTTTTTCCATAAGCAGGTTAAGTTCGAAGATGGCTATATCGGACTATATCTTGATATAGCCCCTATATAGACCGATCCGCCGATTTTGGGTCTTAGGCCTATAAAAGCCACATTTATTATCCGATTTTGATGAAATTTGGTACAGTGAGTTGTCTTAGGCCCTTCGATATCTTTCTTCAATTTGGCCCTGATCGGTTCAGATTTGGATGTAGCTGTCATATAGACCGATTTCTCGATTTAAGGTTTTGGGCCCATAAAAGGCGCATTTGTTTTCCGATGTCGCCGAAATTTGGGACAGTGAGTTAAGTTAAGCCCCTTTACATACTTCTGCAATATCTGACAGATCGGTCCAGATTTGGAAGATGCCATATAGACCGGTATCTCGGTTTTAGGTTTTGGGTCCATAAATGGCGCATTTATTGTCCAATGTCGCCCAAATTTGGGGCAGAGTAAAGTGAGTAAAGATAGGCCTTCCGACATTTTTCTTCAATTTGGGTCAGATCGGTCCAGATTTGGATATAGCTGTCATATAGACCGATATCTCGATTTAAAGTCTTGGTCCCATATAAGCCGCATTTATAATCCGATTTCCCTGGAATTTGACACTGTAACTTATGTTAGGCTTTTCGACATCCGTGTCGTATATGGTTCAGATCGGTTTATTTTGAGATATAGCTACTAAACAAATCAATATTTTGATATACACAATTGAACAATGACTTGTTCGTAATAGTATTTGGTCCGAATCGGAACATATTTCGATATAACTGCTATGGGACATAAGGTATGAAATATTCACCGGATTTTGATGAAAGGTGGTTTACATATATACCCGAAGTGGTGGGTACCCAAAGTTCGGCCCGGCCGAACTTAACGCTTTTTTGCTTGTTTTTAAATCATATTAAATTGCCCTATTTAACAATTTTCTGTGGACGGACGGACAGACGGAAGAACATGGCTAGATCGACTTAAAATGACATGACGATCAAGAATATATATACTTTATGGGGTCTCAAACATAATGACGAAATTAGTATACCCCCATCCTATGATGGAGGGTATAAAAATCAATCTGTGAAAATTTTAAAGAAATCGGTTTAGCCGTTTTTTAGTCTATACGGAACGAACAAATTTACAAACCCACAAACAAACACAAATTCATTTGTATATATTGGGTTGCCCAAAAAGTAATTGCGAATTTTTCATATAGTCGGCGTTGACAAATTTTTTCACAGCTTGTGACTCTGTAATTGCATTCTTTCTTCTGTCAGTTATCAGCTGTTACTTTTAGCTTGCTTTAGAAAAAAAGTGTAAAAAAAGAATTTTTGACTAAAGTTCATTCTAAGTTTTATTAAAAATGCATTTACTTTGTTTTTTTTGGGCAACCCAATAAATATAGATAGATAGGGTCGGAAATGGATATTTCGATGTGTTGTAAACGGAATGACAAAATGAATATACCCCCATCCTTCGATGGTGGGTATAAAATTTTATGAAAATTTTACTTTCCTACTAAAATTAATACGCTTCACAATTTAAGGCCTTAACAGAATGAGGGCGTCGAGGAGCGTCGCGTTGAAAAATTCAACTCTGCAAACAAATATTGGGTTGCCCAAAAAGTAATTGCGGATTTTTCATATAGTCGGCGTTGACAAATTTTTTCACAGCTTGTGACTCTGTAATTGCATTCTTCTTCTGTCAGTTATCAGCTGTATCTTTTAGCTTGCTTTAGAAAAAAAGTGTAAAAAAAGTATATTTGATTAAAGTTCATTCTAAGTTTTATTAAAAATGCATTTACTTTCTTTTAAAAAATCCGCAATTACTTTTTAGGCAACCCAATAGTAAAAAGGAAACTTGCAAAAGTTAAACAATATTTAACTTTGATGACTACAAACACTTCGTTACGTAGGGCAACATTGATTGACGCTCGCTTTCAAGCGTCAAAGTTGAAAATTTGTTAACTTTTCCACGTTGCTTCTATGGAGTTTGTATGAATCCCCTCGCTTTAAGCCTCCTAGCCGCAGTGGCTGCCTCACCTTTAATCTGTATGTCTATGGGTCGGATATCTAGAAAAGTCTTTAGTGCTCTAGCGGGCGAGGTCTTCGTTGACGCGTCTATGCCAAAACAACCTGTTGTATTGTATTGAACCTGTTGTATTATTTTTACGTTGTACTTTCTCTTTCATCGCAGTCCACCAAACTACTGAAGCGTAAGAAATTATTGGTCTAATCACGATCTTGTATAGTCAGTGGACTACGGATTCAGATTTTGAGCCTAAGGTCCCCCTGCATGATGTTCAACATCTATGAATCTTCTCGGTACTATCCCGAATGTGACCCTTCAGGTTCAATTTCCTGTCTAATATCACCCCAAAGTACTAAACATTGTTGGATATCGAAATCGTTCGGCTGCGACACCGTGGTGCAGCATATTGGCCCACCTTTGCCTTCCTTGTGAACAGGCAAATATCAATCTTCTATGGATTAACATTGAGAACTCCAGGTCTAGCCCAATTGCATGTCATCTTCAGCCCCCTTTCTGCCTTTCTGCATACCTGATTCGAATACGTAGCCCTTACAAGGATTTGAGCCCGTAGCAGAAATAGGTCTAAGCATTGCATCAGTGTGTCGGTTCTCATATAGTTAAAAGTCCTCTCGATGTTAATGAATATCGCCAATGTGTATGTCTTGCCATCGAAGGATTCCTATATTTTATGAACAATCTCGTGATGGGTCTTCCCTAGTCATAGGCGTACTGTTTCTATTTGAGCAATTCGCTGGATGTCCTATTCCTCATCATGGTATCCACAATATGTTCCAAAGTTGTGAGTAGAAGGGACATATGGCTTATGGTCTGTACGCCTCTGGTGTCGTATAACTTGGCTTGCCTCCTGTCAAGCCTTCGGAGTTAATGCAAGTCCTAGGCACGCTGTGGAAATAACGACAAGGTAGTTTGACTCCTTCTTTACTAAAGTCGGAAAAAGGGCATCAGGTCCGGGTCACCTAAATAGTTGGAAGCTCCCCAGGGCTTTCTTTACCATAAATTCTGCAATGATAAGCCTTCGATCAAAATCATTATACCAAGACTCTGGTGTCTGCGTGAAACCCGTCGTATCCTATGAAAAATGTGTTTTCATCAAAAGCCTCAACATGTCCTCCTTTGGCTTCACTCCCACTTCCATGTCGTCTACTAACGTTTCAGTTTGGACATGGGTTTTTGAGAGAAACTTGTTATACCCTCCACCATAGGACGGGAGTATACATATTTCGTCAACTAACTTTCGAAAAATAAAATAAGGCGTTTGAAATTTTGCGCAAATACCTTCTGTTAATGTACGTTGTTTGGGATTGGGCCATATCGGTCCATATTTTGATATAGCTGTCATTTAAACCGATCTTGGGTCTTGGATTCTTGAGCCTCTAGAGTGCGCTATCATTAACCGGTTTGATTGAAATTTAGCATAATGTGCTTTAGTGCAACTTCTAACATTTGTGCTAATTATGGTTGAAATCAGTGCATAACCTGATCTATCTGTCATATGAACTGGTCTTTGATCTTGACTTCGTACGAGGTGCTTTGTTATGGATTCTAACAAATGTGCCAAGTATGGTCTAAATTGGTTCACTACCTGATATAGCTCCCATATAAACCGATCTCCCGATTATGCTTCTTGAGCCTCTGGAGCCGAATTGGTCCATAACCTGATATAGCTCCAATTGCATAGCAATTCTTATCCATTATCCTTTGTTTACGTATAGAGAGATACCAGGCAAAGAACTTGGCAAATGCGATCCAAGGAGGAGGATATATAACATTCGGCCCGGTCGAACTTAGCACGCTTGTACTTCTTCATCTTGGCGGCGTCATTATAGCTATCGACTGGTTCGCAAAAAGCTTCTAAGTGAAACTTTTTGGACTCAAACTTGATCTTAGCGGTACAAATTGTTCTAGACATTTGTAGAGGAGGAAAGTGCTACTGTAGGTCCATATCTTTAATATAGGGTGAGATACAAGGTGTCAGAATTGGCTGTTTTTGACTCCTCCAACCTTCTGGGGGCATAACTTTTGATCTATTTAAACGATTGCATGATTTAGGATTCTAGAGCTTGTACCGTTCACGAGGCATGAATTGTTTCATTTTAAAATATCAAACTCCCCAAAAATTCCCCTCCCTACAAAATCTTTTCGACTGAAACGGAAAAATAGTCCGATTCGGGTAATATGTGTGCGGTGCCGTATTACCATCAGACCTCCAAAGGAATATGTAGGACGATCGAAACAATATCGGACTCAAAAGATGATTAAAAGTAGAGAAAGAATCTGATAATAAATAGTAGGGATAAAAATTTCTTAAACGGACATACAAGCCGTCGGAGAGAATATGAGACTTAAAAGAAAAGACTTTGAAAACAAAGTAGGAATCTGAAATGCGAATTCGGTGCAAAGTATCTCGGAGCCGGCCAACAAATCTCTCTTAAAGACATGCAGGCCGATTAGGGCAATATGGGACTCAAATGAAGAAGAAGTGCGAGTAGAGCACTTTTTAGTGTTTAATAACATGTATTTTAACAACAAATAAACAAGTAAAGTAATGTTGAAGACCCATAGCTCTAGCGCCGGATTTTTAATATTTAAAAAAAATAATTGTTTTTATAAAGCCCTATCAGGGAATAGCGAAGCCACCGGGCGAGCCAAAAAAATTCTAGACACAGGGCTTTGGAAACCCTGCACCGTCTAATAGAACTTCTCAGGGAAGCCCATTTTCCAAACGCCAGCAGGAAGACGGGCTTAATGAATTTTAAACAAAATTTCGAGATATTTTTCCCCGTTCTCAAATGGCAGATTATTTACAAGTTTTTTTCGATTCTATCCCACTGTGCGTTCGTGCAAGCGCAATAATTGTTTTGTCCTTTCAAGTTTAACTTTTCTGCTTTGGTGTGCCAATGAGGGTAACAAACAGCCACTTCAACCTTTAAAAAATTCTAGACACAGGGCTTTGGAAACCCTGCACCGTCTAATAGAACATCTCAGGGAAGCCCATTTTCCAAACGCTGGCAGGAAGACGGGCTTAATGAATTTAAAACAAAATTTCGAGATAATTTTTCCCGTTCTCAAATGGCAGATTTGGTGTGGGATAGTTGAGATTGAAAAGAGGGTGCGGATATTAATCCGCCCCATGCCACTATGGACATACATCTATGCCAGTAATTGGCTTGTTGTGTGCTCTTAATATAAGTAAATGTTTTCCATACCACGCCCCTAAGTTGGCTCATGTCTGGCATTGTGTCCCCACCTAAGTGACGGTATCTGTTAGACTCAAAAGCCGGGCATTGACATAGGAAATGCTCCAACGTCTCATAATCTTCCCCGCAGGCCTTACACATGCTATCACACGCCGCACCGATTTTACATAAGTGAGCTCGAAGCCCAATGATACCAAAAGTTATACTGACCTTCTTCTTACTTCCTTTCTGTAATAGCCTCGTCTTCTCGTGATCTGGTTCTCTGAACCTGTTGTATAATCCTAACGTTGCACTTTTTCTCTATCACAGTCCACCAAACTATTGAGTCGTAAGTAAGTATTGGTATAATGACGCTCCTTTAGAGCCGGTGGACTATCCTCGGATCCCCAATCCCTATTCAAGCCTGCGGCTCGTTTACATAATCCCCAACATCTGTGAGCCTCCTCAGTACGCTCCTGAATGTGACACTTCCAAATCAGTTTCCTGTATTTAACCTTGTCAAATATCGAAATCGTTTTATTGAGGAAACGTGCTGCGTTAAATTGGCCTACCTTCGTCTTTTACGTGAACAGGCATATTTCAGTCTTCTCTGGGTTTACATTGAGAACTCTGGGTTGAGCCGTCATATGTCATATGCAAGACCCTTTGGGCTCTTCTGCAAAGCTTGCTTGGATCGTTGCCCCTTAGGAGTATTATAACATCGTCTGTGTAGCAGACGAGTTCAAATCTTTCTTTATGGTGGTAACCCATAGGAGTGGCGGTAAAATGCCCCCCTACCCCTGTGGCGTGCCTTGTACCACTTTCTCTATTATATCAATGTCATTGGACACACAATATATCCACCCGTTCCTTAACACATGGTGTATCCAGTCTCTAAGGGCCGGGTCCACGCGGTACTGGTGTTAGGATTGGATAAGTGTGTCGGTCCGCACATTGTTAATAGCCACGTCGATGTCAATGCATACCGCCAGTGCATACGTTCTGGCATTGAAGGATTCTTCTATTTTATGCACAACCTCGTGAAGGGCAGTCTACACCGACCTTCCCTTGACATAGGCATGCTGTTTGTATTTGAGCAGTTCGATGGATGTCCTACTCTTTATCATGGTGTCCACAATACGTACCATGGTTTTGAGTAGAAAGGTCTGAAGGCCTTGGCCTTGCCAGGCTTGGCTATAAATACCACCCTTGCCGTCTGCCAGGCTATCGAAGTATGTGCAAGTTCCAGGCACTCTGTGAAAATATTGGCCAGGTGGCTCGCGAGATAGTCTGCCTCCTTCTGTTGTAACACCAAAAATATGCCATCAGGTCCTTGTGACTTAAATGGTTTTGAAGCTCCTCAAAGATTCCTTCACCACAGATTCTGTAATGATAAACCTTCGATCGACATCATTATTCCAAGATACCAGTATCTCCGTGAGTCCCGCCGTATCCTGTAGAAAATGGGTTTTCATCCAAAGCCTCAACATGTCCTCAGTTGTCTCTGCTCTCACTCCCATGTCGTCTACTAAAGTTTCAGTTTGGACATTGGTTTTTTTTATCTTGGTGGCGTCAATAACGCTATCGACCTGTTCGCAGAAAAGCTTCCATGAGGCACGTTTTGCCGCTTTGGTAATTTTATTGTATTCCTCAGCACTGTTGCATCCGACGCTTTGGTGTAAGATCGTGTGTCTTTTGGACCACGTAAGGCTTTATTTTGAAATTTCTCTAATATATGTTGTATCCTTTCACGGGATATTTTCAAATCTTTAGCCATTTGATTGCCACGACTTCGTGGATTGCCATTAATTCGAGCTTCCTCCCGTCGAATCATTTCATGTGTTGCTACTGTTTTATTGTACGACCACCATGGCGTTTGGCAACGCTACCAGTATCATTATGACGATTAATGGTGCAATACACAAACATTTCGTTCACTTTAAAGAGCTTGAGTTCGCCTCTTCTTGTGATTTTCCAGCCAAACAGAGTTGCTTATTTCGAACATATGGGAATACACATCGTCTAATAGAACCTTAATATCTAATGACCGTATACACAAAACTTATTGCAGCTTTAAAGTAGGTTTAATTAACAATTCTTTTAGCTGCAATAAGTTTTGTGCATATGGGCATATCTCTATACTTACTAATTAATTTTATTGTTATATAGATTTAAAATGTCAATATATATATATTTTTTCTTTAGCCTAATCGTTCATCTGTTCTTCTTACTATTTCACGTTCTTCTGTCCTTCGCTTGATGACTCCCATGGCCAATTGATGACCTCGCTCAGGTGGTACTTCATTCACAGGCAAATATATGACAAACCAATATCGTCGTCTGCGCTTCTCTGATAGAATTATGAAATAAATTAATTTTTTTTTTCTCTGTTTCTCTCTAAACAGATCCTTATCACCTGACTTTACCTCAAAACTTGCAACAGTATTCAACAAACTTTTATTACAACAGCACCGCAAACAACAATGCAACCTTGGCTGTTGGCGGCACGGCCAGCCAGCATTCCTACCATCATCCTCATCAACAGCCCACAGCGGCAGCAGTAGCAGCCGCAGCAGCTGTGGCAGCTACAATATCACCGGTAGCATCAATAAGAGCTGCGCCACCACCTCCTCCACCTCCAGCACAAGCAACGGCACCAAATCAACTCAGCTATGAAAATTCATCGCTGCTTATGCCTCCCCAGCATACCAATCATCATTCACATCATGGACAACAACATCACCTACTGGCGTCGTCCACCTACAATCTGCTGGAAAGGCGATAGCAATAATTGTAGTTTCTAAGCCAAAAAAAATAACACGTTGAAATTTTTAATTAATAAAACAAATAATTTTTGTTAAACTCAAAGCTAGGAAGAAAGATGCAACAATGTTGAATTGTATCTCTATAATAGTATTGGAATCGCAAAAATAAAAGCTTAAACTGGGCACAAGTGCAAAATCTACTACAATAAATAAAAAAACATCAAGAAACCTACAACAATAAGGCATGCAAGAAAACATATATCAAAAGTGTACTATGAACATGACTAGAATAGAAGAATGGTTGTTATTAAGTAATTTAAAAATATTTCTGTTATCTTCGGCTTGGCCGAATTCGCTGTATACCTTTAACTAATGTGTATTTGTTTAGTTTTTGCAATAAATAACAGTTATACAGTTAATTTTTAAGATGTAAAAATGTAAAAAATGAGAAAACTTAAATATGATGATAAATTAGTGTTTCAGCTGCAAACTTTATAGGAACCGAGAGGGAACAAGTAAATATATGCAAAGTTCAGCCGGCGGGAGTCTTGGGAACCCACCACCATGGATTCTGCTAAAAGTTTACTCAGTTGAAGGGTATAAGTGTACTCGCAAAATCAGGAAAAATTTAGAAGTCAAATCGGGAGATCATTTCATATGGAAGCTATATCGGGTTATGGACCCATTTGGAACATATTTACCATGGATATTGGAAGTCAAAGCAAAACACTACGTGAAAAATTGGGTAGTCGGTTTATATTCATTCAGAGTAATTTGTTATTAAAACCAGTTAGGAAGGGCAAAAGATGGGCGGTGCCGACTGTATTATACCCTACGCCTATCCCATAAGTACAGTGTGGGAGCTGTATCCAATTCTGAACCAATTTTGATGGACCTCGGCGAATGATAGGTAATTAAGCAATCCTTATCGAATTTCGAGTAAATATGTTCAAACTGTAATAACTGCGATTGACAAATTACAACATTATTGAAAATAACTCAAATTCTGACGAACATATATATGGAAGCTTTATCTAATTCAGAAAGTGGTAGTTGCCGAGGAAAGCGTTGTGCAAAGTTTTGGCAATATTGGTCAATAAATGCGCTTGCAGTGATCCTAGAAGTGAAAATCGGGCGATTTACCTATGTGACACATATATTTAAATCTTGGCCGAATTCTATGAAATTCACCAGTAATGTCTAGATAAGGAAATCCTTCCTGCCAGACTTCGAGAGAATCGGTCAAAAAATGAGCAATTTAGTGCACTACTTCTCAAAATCGGATGAACATATATATGGGAGCTATACCTAAATCTTAACCGATTTAAATCAAACTTCTCAGATACTGTGGCAGTCGTCGAAAAAAGCGTTTCGCACAATTTTGGCAAGATGGGTCAATAAATGCGCTTTCTGTGACTCAAGAAGTTAAAATTGGGCAATATATATATATACAAGCTGACCCGGGCACGCTCCGCTGCGCCTTCTTTTACTTTATATGGAACAAAAGTTTCCTTGGAATAGTTATTTTCGACAATTAAAGAACGTTTAGTGAAATACAATGCTACGAATATAGTATATCGCTTGACTTATTGTTTAACAATATAAGTGCCTTTGTCCGAATCCCATATGATCTTTATTGGCTTACGAATTTAAGTTTGGATGTAAGGTATACTCCATTCTTAAAATACTTTATTTCAGCCCGCTACTCTCATGATATCTGATTAAGGGGTGTTTTCGGGGGTGAGGTGGTCCCCCAGGCATTTGGCCCTGAAAAATATCAGCATCGGGCTCTTCTTTCAAAAACCATTTATTTAAACCCCGTATTGCCATTGGTTTAGAGGAGTTTACACGATGAGGCGTCCCCCAAACACATGGCCAAAAATAGGTTATCAAATTCGTTTTCTAATTTTAAATACCACATATTGGCATGGTCGAAAAATTTTTACCCTTTGCGGGGTGTTTTGGGGAAGGGGTGATGCCCTAAATACATGGTCCTAACTTTGGATATCAAATTCGTATTCTACTCCCAAATACCTTTATTTGAGCCCCATTTTGCGATGGTCACTAAAAATTTGCTGCTTGTGGGGTATTTTGGGAAAGGGGTTGACCCCCAGAAAATTGGTCCCAAAAGTGGGTATCAATTCTTGCTCTACCCCCTATACCTTTCATTTAATCTCCACATTGACATGGTCGGTAAATTTGGCCGATTTAGGGGTGTTTTGGGGATTGGGGTGGTCGCCCAAACACTAAGCCCGGAAAATATATCAGCAACGTGCTCTATTCTCATATAACTAAATATCATTTATTTGAACCCCATATTGCCATTGGCCTCAAAATTGAATATCAAATTCGTTTTCAAATCTCATTTAAACTCCTTATTGTAAAAGTCAGCAAATATGTCCGGTTTGGGGTATTGGGCCTAAAAACTATAAATTTTTAGTTTCACTCTCTTTACGACCCAAATTGTCTTGATTAGCAAATGCGTCCTTTTTGGGGGTTTTTATGGTGGTGGGACGTCCCTAGACAGTTGGTCCCTAATGTTGATATCAGATACGTGGTCTACTCCCAAATACCTTTAATTTGAGCCCCATATTTCCATAGTCGACAAACTTGATCGGCTTGGGGGTGTTTTGGGGGATGGGCGGCCACTCAGTGAGTTGGCCTTGAAAACATATATCTGATTCGTGTTCCACTCTAAAAACCCTCTTATTTGAGCCTCATATTGCAAAAGTCACCAAATACTTACTATTTGGACATAGACACTTTTCCCAAATATTGATATCAGGTTCGTGCTTTACTCCCAAAGACCTTTAATTTGAGTCCCATGTGGCAATGGTCGTAAATTTGTCCCCTTTGGGTGATGTTTTTGGGGAGAGGCGGCCCCTCAAACACTTGGTCCCATATTTGGATATCAGATTCTAATTCTACACTCAAATACCTTTTATTTAAAACCCATATTCTCATGGTCAGTAAATAAGTCCTGTTTGGGGGTTGTTTTGGGGATGGGGTCCACCCCCCAGAAACGTGGTCCCACATTTGGATATCGGATTCGTATTCTACTCGCAAATACCTTTCATTTGAGTTCCATATTGCCATGATCGGTAAATATGTCCGATTTAGGGGTGATTTGGGGGTTGGGTGGTGTTGTGTTATCGGTCCACTTTTGATTTTAGGTGGTGTTTTTGGGGTAACAGTGGTGGTCCCTCCACCGTTACCCCAAAAACACCACCCAATACCAGAGTGAACCGATAGGGACAATATGGGTATCCAATATCAACAATTTATATAGCCTATACCTCCTTCCTGACCATATTCTAAACTACTGCCGATAACCTATTATTCGAGTCCCATTAAAACTATTTTAAGGGGCTTTGGGGTTGGGGCGAACCCCCAGTTACTTGCACCCAATTCTTAATATAAAATTCCTACTCTACTCTGAAACATCTTTCGTATGAGTCCCATATTGTCACGATCAGTCCACTTTCATTTTTTTTTTCACCCAAATAATGCGAATCGTGGCATCTTCAGAGGAGGCATTTATATCTTTCTTAAATTACAGGGACATCCGCGACCTTACCGTGTTGATTGGTATAATCCTGATAGCTAGTATACTGTTCTTAAAAATGTTCACACTTTACACTCTTGCTTTTATATGATACCACCTCACACACTCCGTGATCATCCGGATCTCCGCCTGCAAGTCAGGCAATCGGAAACCCTATAGCTTTCAGAATTCCGTCAATCCATGTTGGTGCAGCTGGCATTAATGATTCGCACTCAAGCTTACATAACATCTTAGTTATAGGATCCAAATCCATTTTTAATCCATCCAGGTTTCCTTTCGTTGCCCCGATTATATTGCCATGGTATGACCTGCTCCCTTCTTCTACCCACTCTCCTATTGCTTTAAGTCTCATAGCCGCAATAGCTTCCTTATACTTAATCAGTATGCCTATAGACCGGATATCTTGAATAGTCTTCAGTGCCCTAACTGACGCTGTCCTAATAGCCCCGCCTATGCAAAGACAACACAATCCCTAAACCTATTTTAAAGTCCTTATGTTGCACTTTCTCTCCATCGTCCTCCATCAAAATACAGAGGAGCGATTTAAGTAAAGGTCTTTTTACGCTCCAGTAAGGCCAGGGAACTATCCTCGGATTCAAGCTAGAGCTGACAAAATATTATCGATATTTTAATTTTTGGCTTAATATCGATTGAGCCATCGATACTATCGGCAAAGTTACACTATTTGTATAAATATAAATATGTATTGTATATGTATATATAAAATGTATTGTGAATGTTTCCCATTCATATGTTTTTCAATTGTCCTTGTTGTGTATTTCAAGTATCATTCGAGTCGGCCCAAAACCTAATATAGCTTCCTTATTCTCCCGTTTTCAATCATTCGATTAGACTAATATTTTGTACAATGATTTCTCCCATGATTTCCAACTTACTTTATTAAATTTGGTTTTAATCGGTCCATGCATTGATATTGCTTCTATATAAACCATTTCATTTTCGTTTTAAATATAGGTGATAGGAAATAAACAATAATATCGATACTATCGATAATATCGAATGTAGCGAATATCGATTGTTTGCCAAGTCTATTTCAGAGCACATAGTTATAAACATCTGTGAGCCATATCAATACTCTTCGAAATGTGGCACTTTCAGTTTAATTATACCCTCCACCATAAGATGGGGGGTATACTAATTTCGTCATTCTGTTTGTAACTACTCGAAATATTCGTCTGAGACCCCATAAAGTATATATATTCTTGATCGTCTCGACATTTTATGTCGATCTAGCCATGTCCGTCTGTCTGTCCGTCCGTCTGTCTGTCGAAAGCACGCTAACTTCCGAAGGAGTAAAGCTAGCCGCTTGAAATTTTGCACAAATACTTCTTATTAGTGTAGGTCAGTTGGTATTGTAAATGGGCCATATCGGTCCATGTTTTTATATAGCTGCCATATAAACCGATCTTGAGTCTTGACTTCTTGAGCCTCTAGCGTGCGCAATTCTTACCCGATCAGAATGAAATTTTGCACGACGTGTTTTGTTATGATACCCAACAACTGTGCCTGTGTGGTTTAAATCGGTCCATAACCTGATATATCTGCCATATGAACCGATCTTGGGTCTTGACTTCTTGAGCCTCTAGAGGGCACAATTCTTATCCGATTTGAATGAATTTTTGCACGAAGTATTTCGTTATGATATCCAACAACTGTGCCATATATGGTTGAAATCGGTCCATAACCTGATATAGCTGTCATATAAACAGATCTGGGGATTTGACTTCTTGAGCTTCTAGAGAGCGCAATTCCTATCCGATTTGGCTGAAATTTTGCATAACATATTTTATTTTTACTTTCAACAACTGTGTCAAATAAGGTTCAAATCGGTTCATAACCTGATATAGCTGCCATATAAACCGATCTGGGATCTTGACTTCTTGACCCCTAGAGGTCGCAATTATTATCCGATATGCCTGAAATTTTGTACGACGGATCCTCTCATGACCATCAACAAACGTGTTTATTATGGTCTGAATCGGTCTATAGCCCGATACTGATCCCATATAAATCGTTCTCTCTATTTTAATTCGTGAGCCCCAATGGGCGCAATTCTTATACGAATTGGCTGAAATTTTACACAGGTCTCCAACATATAATTTAATTGTGGTCCGAACCGGACCATATCTTGATATCGTTTTAATAGCAGAGCAACTCTTTTCTTATATCCCTTTTTGCCTAAGAAGAGATGCCGGGAAAAGAACTCGACAAATGCGATCCATGGTGGAGGGTATATAAGATTCGGCCCGGCCGAACTTAGCACGCTTTTACTTGTTATACCCTCCACCATAAGATGGGGGGTATACTAATTTCGTCATTCTGTTTGTAACTACTCGAAATATTCGTCTGAGACCCCATAAAGTATATATATTCTTGATCGTCGCGACATTTTATGTCGATCTAGCCATGTCCGTCCGTCTGTCCGTCCGTCCGTCCGTCTGTCTGTCGAAAGCACGCTAACTTCCGAAGGAGTAAAGCTAGCAGCTTGAAATTTTGCACAAATACTTCTTATTAGTGTAGGTCGGTTGGTATTGTAAATGGGCCGTATCGGTTCATGTTTTGATATAGCTGCCATATAAACCGATCTTGGGTCTTGACTTCTTGAGCCTCTAGCGTGCGCAATTCTTATCCGATTGGAATGAAATTTTGCACGACGTGTTTTGCTATGATATCCACATCATTAATGCTATCGATCTGTTGACTGAAAAGTTTCCAAAAGTTACGTTTGGCAACTTTGGCCATCCTATTGTATTCCTTTAGCTAGGTGCGACTGCCGCTGGTTTACGACGTGCTCTGTAATAAAGTCTGTGGGCCTCTTTTCCAATATTGCGAATTTATCCTGTCATCCAGGAATTTTCTTAGGCGGATTGCCTTTATTTCCTTGTTGCAGTCGTAATCCTATTGACGTTGTCATAAATATCTTCTCTCCTTCGGCAATCCCAAGTATCTTGTACGTGTCTTTCTCTGAGTAGTCTTCCAAATTTTGTGCAGTTGGTTTTAAACCTATTGCCGAAACTTATCGCATTCGAGGTCGACCGTGGTATACTAAACCTAATGTAATGACGGTCCAAGAAATAGTGCTCCATAGAGACCCTCTAATCCAGAACCTCATAGATCAGATTTTCATAGGTTTGCTTTGCTTTGTATTCAAGAATTCCGCCAGGGTTGGGCCCGCTTATTAAAGTGGGTACTACTCTACAAAATGTGGTAAGAGTTAGCAACCGACTATGTGGTATGTTACTACATTTCCTGTTTCCTGTTTTACCATCCTCACCAGTCAAATAGTGATCTGGCATCACTATTCCACTAACGACCGGTATGCTCCACCGTCTTCTTGTGTCAGCACTATTGCATTCGACGTTGACAACTCTGGAGAAAAATATAACTAATTTTTTTGGCAAATAATACAGGTTCGCGTTCAAATTCCCTCGTTTGCTTAGAATAAATGGTAATTGACATAGCTCAGCCCAGTAGCTTTGTTCCGGATCGTTCATGGCTTCTGTATTAAAACAATATGGATCTTACCTTTGCCGAATATATCCATTAGAGCGTGGGTTGTCGTTTCGCTTCGGTGTAGATTGATCAAACATTGGTCCTCCAGTAAACAGGCTTCTTGGTCCTCGGCTACCTTGTTGTTAAGCTGCGGTGTGTTTTCCGCCGCTGAACTGCTTGATGTCCCTGGATGTCGATTCCCTGGAAGACCTGGGAAGACCAAAATCGCTTCCCAATCTTGATAAAGACATTTGCACACGTAGAACACTATGCCTTTAGTCTAAGCTAAACCTGTCCTGGAGACTTGATCAAGCTTGCCACAAGAATAGTTCCGTTGTCCTTCTCTTTTCTTTGGAAGAAGTCATATTTATTCACGATCGGGCCTCTGTGTTGCTTGCACCCCACCTTTTGATGAAAACCGTCCGCTTTGTGAGCTGAGAAATA
This sequence comes from Stomoxys calcitrans, assembly GCF_963082655.1. Classification (NCBI taxonomy): domain Eukaryota; kingdom Metazoa; phylum Arthropoda; class Insecta; order Diptera; family Muscidae; genus Stomoxys; species Stomoxys calcitrans. The sequence goes on along the minus strand of NC_081552.1, from coordinate 179,169,268 downwards.
TCCATATTCCTCTCCAAGTTGATCTTTGCGCCCACCCAGGCAGTGGGGATTTGTCCTACGAGTTTCCTTGGGTTGTCAATACAACGTGATGTTGCGAAGAACAATATGAGCATGTTCCCACTGTGTTTGCAGCTCATGATTTCAACCAAAATCCAACCTTTAACCAAATCCTTCAATTGTAACTGATGCATTGCTGATGTCTATGACTATGTCAATGGAAGGTCGGTGGAGATGGCCCTGCACGAGGTTATGCATAAAATAGAAGAATCCTTCGATTCCAAAACACACACATTGGCAGTTTGCATTGACATTGAGGGTGGGTTTAGTAATCTGTTGACCGACAAATTGATCCTATCCTAAGATCAGCACCGGGTGGACCGGGTCCTTATTGACTGGATAAACCATGTGCTATGGAACAGGTGGATAAATTGCGGGTTCCATAATATAACTATAAGGGAGAAGGTGACACTGGGTACGCCACAGGGGAGCATTTTATCGCCACTCCAATGGGTGACCACCATAAATAACCTATTACGGATGCTGACTGAGGAGGGATTTGATCCCGACTGTTCTGCAGACGATGTTTCAATACTTCTTAGGGGTAAGGCTCCGAACTAGCTATGCAGATGGACCGAAAGGGTCATGCATATGACTGGGCTAGACCCCTGGGTCATATGTTAACCCAGTGAATGTTCAATGCTTGTTCAAAAGAACTATTTCCATATCTGACAAGGTCAAAAACTTAGGAGTGGTCTTGGATAGGAAACTTAATCGGAAGTGTTACATCCAGGAGCGTACTGAGAAGTTTAGAGAACATGTAGTCTTGGCATAGGCGGAGCGATGAGGACCACGTCCACTAGGGCACTGGAGACTATTCTAGATATACAATACAACCCATTAACATACAGATTTAATGTGAGACAGCCACAGCGGCCATGAGACTTAATGCGATGGAAGAATGGATTAAGGAAGGGAGCAGCTCATACCATTGCGGTACAATCGACAATAGGAAACCTTGTAGGACTGGAAGAGGTTTCCAATCAGATACTTGAGACAACACTTGTGGTCGAGTGCGAGGCACTGCTGCCAGCGGCACAGTCTCGGACTGACGGAGTATTGCCGACTGGAAGATCATGTTACACGGATGGATCAAAGCTAGGGGACAGAGTGGGCCTGGGTGTTTACATTGAGATCCGTTTTAGATTGCCTGACTATAATACGGTCCTACAGGCGAAGATCCGGGTAATCACGAAATGCGTGAGGTGGTGTGGTACTAACGCGAGCACGTCGAGTGTGAACATCTTTAAGGACAGTAAAATGGCCATAAGTGCAGTAACAACTAGGAGGGTAAGAACTATCTTGGAGTGTAAGAAGGAGATTAACGCCTTCACTGAGAATGGGACGATCCGGATCGTTTGGGTGCTGGCCAATGCGGAATAAGTGAGAATGAACAAGTAAAAGCGTGCTAAGTTCGGCCGTGCCGAATCTTATATACCCTTCACCATGGATCACTTTTTTCGAGCTCTTGCCACGGTATCACCTTTTAGGCAAACAAAGGATAAAAGAAAATAATTGCTATGTAATTGGAACAATATCAATTTATGGTTCATTTCGGACCAGAATTGAACTGAATATTGGAGACCATAGTAGAAGTCATTGTGTACAATTTCAGCCAAATCTAGTAAGAATTGCGCACTTTAGGGGCTGAAGAAGTAAAATAGGGAAATCGGTTTATAGGCACGTTTTCGAAATCATCATTCTTAGCACAGTTGTTGAAAGTCATAACAAAACACCTCATGCAAAATTTTAGCCAAATCGGGTTATTATTGCGTCCTCTAGATGCTCAAGAAGTCAAAACCCCAGATTGGTTCATATGGCAGCTATATCAGATTATGAACCGATTTAAACCATTCTTAATACAGTTTTTGAAAGTCATAACAAAACACGTCATGCAATATTTCAGCCAAATCGGATAGGAATTGCTCCCGTAGAGGTTTAAGAAGTCAAGACCCCAGATCGGTGTATATGGCAGCTATATGAGGTTATGGACCGATTTAAACTATTCTTAGCACAGTTGTTGAAAGTTATAACAAAACACTTCATGCAAAATTGCAGGCAAATCGGATAATAATTGCGACCTCTAGTGGCTCAAGAAGTCAAGACCCCGGATCGGTTTATATGGCAGCTATATCAAAACGTGGACCGATATAGCCCATTTACAATCCCAACTGACCTACACTAATAAGAAGTATTTCTGCAAAATTTCAAGCGGCTAGCTTTACTCCTTCGACAGTTAGCGTGCTTTCGACAGACAGACGGACGGACGGACATGGCTAGTTCGACTTAAAATGTCATGACGATCAAGAATATATATACTTTATGGGGTCTTAGACGAATATTTCGAGGAGTTACAAACAGAATGACGAAATTAGTATACCCCAACCCTATGGTGGATGGTATAAAAAGCAGACGATTTGGCAGTGAAGGCCAGAGAACTGTTTTCACCCGAAGCCTATCGGGTCGACGCAGTCCGAATTAAGAGCGAGGGCTAAGAACACGCAGGGAGGGGCGAAACGGCCGGTAGGACGACAAAAATCCTATGGGGAGATCCGGTTTGTGGGAAGACGAGGCTATTACAGAAATGAAGCAGCCAGGAGGTCAGTAAAGCTTTCGGTTTCATAAGAGGACAGGTAGGACTACGAGCTCACTTATGTAAAATCGGTGCGGCAAGTGATAGCATATGTTGGACATGCGGGAAATATAATGAGAGGTTGGAGCAAACGGCCGGTAGGACGACAAAAATCCTATGGGGAGATCCGGTTTGTGGGAAGACGAGGCTATTACAGAAATGAAGCAGCCAAGAGGTCAGTAAAGCTTTCGGTTTCATAAGAGGACAGGTAGGACTACGAGCTCACTTATGTAAAATCGGTGCGGCAAGTGATAGCATGTGTAGGACATGCGGGAAATATAATGAGAGGTTGGAGCATTTCCTTTGTCAATGCCCGGCTTTCGTGTCTAACAGATACCGGCACTTAGGTGGGGATACAATACCAGACATGAACCAACTTGGGGGACTGGAATTGGAAACAATTAAGGATTTTGTAAGTAGCACGGATTCCTTACTTAAAATTTTCTTTTTCGAGGTTACTTCTTAGTTTTTAGAGCGCACAACAAGGCTTAGGTGTATGCCCATAGTGGCATGGGGCGGATTAATATCTGCACCCTCTTTTGAACCTATCCTAACCTAAATTATCTCGTCTCTGTTATGCCTCTTGGCTAACTTCACGTAAGAGGGCGGCTTTGAGACCTTCTCCCTCTTCAGGTGTGGGTGTGGCGTTCGTTTAAGAGTCATAGCTTTATCTGAAGACTCAGGAGAGCACGCGTTTCAATAGAACTTGATCAAACTTTGTCACCCTCTATTGATACTGGCTGGAGTCTCGTAAGTGAGAGGCTGATTCGGTCTTCCCACAATGCTTGAATGCGGGAATACTACTACTTCCGCAAGCGTGGTTGAAGTGTATATTGTATTCCGAGGAATATCCTGCAATTTCGCCAGGTTGCTCAGCCGGTAATCTTCTTCAGATTCCTTAGTTGTGGGCCGGATAGCTTTTTATACCCACCATCATAGAATGGGGATATACTTATCTACTCATTCCGGTTGTAACACCTCAAAAAAATGTATCTGCGACCACATAAAATATTTATACATGTTTGATCGTCTTGACATTCTAAGTTGATAGAGCCATGTCTGTCCGTCCGTCTGTGGAAATCACAATAGCGATGGAATATGTAGGTGTTCGAACTTTTGCTGCGGATTGCAAATGGGATATATCGGTTCAGACTTGAATAAAGCTCCCAAATAAAGTGCATGACTTCTTCAGTCTTTAGAATCAACAATTATTATCCAATTGTGCTAAAATTTTGCATGTAGTCTTCTGCTTTCCAACAGTTACGCCAAGTAGGCCCAAATCGGTCTATAACCTGATATAACTCCCATATAAACCTATCTCCCTATTTGACATCTTGAACCCTGGGTTAACCGATTTGGCTGAAATTTCGCACTTAGTGTATTGTTACAATTTCCATCAGACATGGTAAGTGTAGCCCAAATCGGTCTATAATCTCAAACAACTCCCAAATAAACCGATCTCTGATTAGCCTTCTACGGCCCCTACAATCTTCCATTTGTGCCTGATTTGGCAGAAATTTGGAATGTAGAATTTTTAGCAGAACCCATGGTGGTGGATTCCAAAGATTTGACATGGCCGAACTTGGAACGTTTTTATACCGTACACCACTACTGTGGTACAGGGTATTATAACTTAGTGCATTTGTTTATAACACCCAAAAGGAAGAGAGATAGACTCATTGATAAGTATACCGTTCGACTCAGACTCACTTTCTGATTCGATTAAGCTTTATCCGTCTGTCCAACTTAATTTGTGTACAAAGTACAGGTCGCAATTTTCATCCGATCGTCTTCAAAGTTGGTACAGGCATGTTTTTCGACCTAGAGGCGAAGCCTCCCATATATATGTTCGTCCGATATGTAGTAATAATGCAATAAATTGTTCATTTGTTAACCGATTCTCTTGAAATATGGCAGGAAGCATTTTCTTAAAACTCTCGACATTACCGGTGAATTTCTAGGAAATCGGTTTAGATTTATATATGGCCCTCATATATATATCGCCCGATTTTCACTCCTAGAACCACTGCAAGCCAATCATCCCTAGAGCCACTGTAAACGCATTTTCTGACCAATCTTGCCAAAAGTTTGCTGGAAATCAGTTCAGAATAAGATATAGTTCCCATATATATGTTCTACAGATTTTGGGTAATTTGCAATAATGTTGTTATTTGTAAACCGTAGTTATTACAATTTGAACATATTTGCTCAAAATTTGATACGGTTTGTTTCATAACCAATCCGAAAACATCCGCCGAAGTCCATCAACATTGGTTCAGAATTGGATAAAGCTCCCACATTGTACTTATATGGTAGGTGTGGGGTATTATACAGTCGGAACGTCCGACTTTTGCCCTTCCTTACTGGTTACTTTCTAAGTTTTGTTGTGATGATGTTTCGATGCCTACGCTCACTATTGCTTTCATCCAAATGGCTCCTTCTTTCGATTTGATCGCATAGCCTTACTCGTTCAAAATATATCATGCCTTAAGCCCGGTAATGATTTCAATCGCAGCGAAAATGTCTATTAAATTATTGCGAAATCCGGCGGACTCTATTTCTCAGAACAGAAACAAAAGCCTAATAAACACACAACAAAGACAACAGCATTGAAGCAAAGTTGATAGGTGGCAATTTCGTGCGTAGTTAATTACATTTGCAATTTATTGAAGTGAAACTTATACTGACACAGCGACATGTCGCTGCGTTACGGAATGTGTTCTCATTTTCTTCGTCACCTTTTATGTACCCACCACCGAAGGATGGGGAATATTCCGGCCCTATAAAGTATATATATTGAAATCACGCTACAGTCTTTAAAAATCACGCTACAGTCTTTAAAAATAGTGATATTGAGCTGAAACTTTGCACAGGTTCTTTTTTTGTCCATAAGCAAATTAAGTTCAAAGATGGGCTATATCGGACTATATCTTGATATAGCCCCCATACAGATCGATCCGCCGATTTAGGGTCTTAGGTCCATAAAAGCCACATTTATTATCCGATTTTGCTGAAATTTGGGACTGTGAGTAGTGTTAGGCCCCTTTTTGACATCCTTCTTCAATTTGGCTTAGATCGGTCTAGATTTGGATATAGCTACCATATAGACCGATCCGCCGATTTCGGGTCTTAGGCCCACAAAAGCCACATTTATTATCCGATTTTGCTGAATTTGGGGACCATGAGTTGTGTTAGGCCCTTTGACATCTCTCTTTAATTTGGCCCAGATCGGTCCAGATTTGGATATAGCTGCCATACCGACCGATCTCTCGATTTAAGGTCTTGCGCATTTATTGTCCGATTTTGCTTGTTTATAATGCGTTTTGACAGTATTTCGGGAGCAAAGACGAAGTCAGTACTATGATTTAGACAGAAAGACAGACTTAGATGTTGAGCTAATCAAGAGTATACTATTGTATACTTTGCAGGGTCTAAGAACAATATTTCGATTAGTTTGAAACGAAATAAAATGTATTCCTCATAAGAGCCTATATGTTACGCATATCAGATCAATGCAAACGAAATGAGTTAATGAACAAAGAGTGTGAAATGGCACATATTGACAACAAAATCTATTTTAAAATGTCGGTCCCAACTAGAACAAATTGTTGTTATAAAATACAAACCTTCGGTTTTATTCTCTAAGTCTTTTCATTACATAACTGTTGCTTAATTTTTTAAGCCTTAGCAAAACAAAGTCAATCACTGTACTGTATATTAAAATCTTTTGTTTTGTATAGAGTCCGGATTTGTAAGCAAAATCAAAATTTCGAGATCGATTTCTTTGGGCGGTGATATTTGTCAGTAACATATTATTTCGTGAACTTCTAATAACTTGGGAAAGCTACATAATATAACAAACTATTACAGTCTTCGACAAATAATTGATGGAAATAATTGATAACAAACTATTACAGTATTCGACAAATAATTGATGGTAAAAATTCAATTTTGCACAAAAATCCGAACTCTAGTTATGAATTTGTTTGTTGCAAGGATATTTGTTACGCCTACGGTAGGGTTGACAACAAAAGTATGATATTGGAATAAAATAACTTCCAATTGGATAGCTATGGTATTGTTAGTTAGTTTAGTTATTAAAATTATATTTAATGATAATCTCGTTGTATTTATGATCTGTGCAAAATGTAAACGTTTCAATGAAAGAAGGAACAAAAAAAAAATTAAATACACATACATACTTTCCATAATCCATGTTTATGTTCAATGCAAGAAAAAAACTAAACTTTAATGGAAAAATAAATTTTGGTTTCTATTAAAAGCCTGAAGTTGGATTATTTTTATCACACTACTAAAAACTTAACAAGCAAATTACATTTCCTGTTTTTAAAAGTGTGATATGAAGTTTGTTTGATTTTCTAGGAATTTTGTAAGCCTTCTTATAACCTACACCACCACTGTGGCACAGGGTATTATAATTTAGTGCATTTGTTTGTAACACCCATAAGGAAGAGAAATAGACCCATTGATAAGTATACCGATCGACTCAGTGTCACTTTCTGATTCGATTCAGCTATGTCTGTCTATCCATGTTAATTTGTGTACAAACTACAGGTCACAATTTCCACCCGATCGTTTTCAAATTTGGCGTGTACATATTTTTTGGCGTAGAGACGAAGCCAATTGAAATTGGAAAAATTCCATTTAAATTTGGATATAGCTTCCATATATATGTTTGTCCGATTTATTGACCAATCTTTCCAAAATTTTGTTCAACGCTTTCCACGACGACCACCACAATATCTATAGAGTTTGATCGAAATCGGTTTAGATTAGATATAGCTCCTATATACACATAGCCCATAAAGTCTGCGTTCACTTGACAAACTTTTATGATTGTTTAAAGAACACAAAATAAAATTATAAATCAAATCAACTCTTTTACATATATTTTTTCTTCATATTCCTAACATTTAAAAACAAAAACAAAATTCTAAGTTTGGTTAAGCATTTTCACTCTAGAGCGATTTAAATATGATAACAATTAAATACAAGCACCACAAAGTCTGCGTTCAGTAATTAAAAATAAACAAAAGAGTTATTTAAACACAAACTAAAAACATATTAACATATTCCTAATATTTGGTAGGATAGCCACGTTGTTTTAAGACTGCACTTACTCTATTTGGCATGGAGTTTGCCAACTTCTCTGTTTCCTCAGATGTTATTTTCGCCCATTCTGCCTGCATGACACTTCGTAACATCTCCTTGCTGGTTATAACGTGCTGACGAATTTTTTTCTCCAATAGATCCCAAAGATTCTCAATGGAGTTGAGATCTGGTGATTGGGGTGATGTTTTAAGCTGCTTTGGAGTGTTTCTATAGAAGCCAAAGCCTAACAACCTCCGATGTATGCTTTGGATCGTTGTCTTGTTGGAACCAAAATGTCGTTGTTAACCCTAGTTTAACAGCACTGGGTTTAAAATTTTTTTTTTCAAAATATTGAGATAACCCCTTACCCATTTTGGACTCAATAAATTCTAATTGACACACTCCACTAGCAGCCATACACCCCCACACCATAACTCCACCACCACCACCGTGCTTCACCGTTCCAACTAAATTTTGTTTTTCCAGCTCAGTCCCGGACTTGCGCCACACTATTTGCCGACCTTTATTGCCAAAAATACAGAATTTGCTCTCGTCGGAGAAAGTAATTTGTTTCCAGAATTCAGGAGGCTTATTGATGAAAGTATTAGCGAATGCAATCCGCTTTTGTCTATTTATGACTGAAATATACGGCTTTCTTCGAGCAACTCTTCCATGAAATCCAACTCTATGTAATATTTTTCTGGCAGTTTCGGCACAGATGCTTTTTTTAAACATTGTTTTAATGTTTTCAACAATTTTGGTTGATGTTATACGAGGGTTGTTGCTTGCCATATTAATCACCTTGCGCTCTTCTCTAACAGATAATTTTTTTGAACGCCCAGACCAAGGCTTTGAAGTTATAATGCAGGTTTCTTTGTAATTATTAATTACGCGCTGGACAGAAAAATACGTTCTTCCAACTGTTCCACCAATATTTCTAAAGCTTTGTCCTTCTTTCCACAATTTAATAATTATTTTTCTTTCAGATATGCTATTTCCTTTCCTTTAGTTTCCATGTTTCCAAATTTATTAATTTTTTAAAAAAACACTTGTAACTATCACTTGTTATGATAATGAACTGAAACTGATCAAAAATAAGAATAAGTATCATAAAAAGTAACGGTACTTTTGAAGTAAACAAAGTGAACGCAGACTTTTTGGTTGTCATAATTTCTTCTTATGAGATAAAAGTACCGTTAGAACAAAAAAGCAAAAGCAAACTTGTATTTTTGTTTTTTTTCTTATTTAAGAAACATAATGAAACAACATATACAACAAAACTTAACTTTATTTATTTTTTATGTTATTTTTTAATCATTAAAAAAGAAATTGTCACATGAACGCAGACTTTATGAACTGTGTGCATATGTTCGTTAGATTTTGGGTAATTTGCAATAATGTTGACATTTGTCAACCGTAGTTATTATAGTTTGAACATCTATGCTGTAAATTTGATACATATTGTTTAATAACCCATCTAAATATACGTCGAGATCCATAAAATTGGTTCAGAATTTGTACTTATAGGGTAGGTGTAGGGTATTATAAAGTCGGCACCGCCCTGAAGAAAACACATGTTTGCCCCTGCTCCTTAATGGAATTTTCATAAACAAATTTACAAGAGAAGACATAAATATTTTCTGCCAGTACTGACGCTTTCTGCTAAAAATTTTTGCTATCGATGTTGGTCTTAGGGATTGTCAATTCTGGTCGGATGACGGGAGGCTTAATACAAGTCACTGTGGGAAATTCCAGCGAAATCGGGTTATAAATGCAGATTTTATGGGCTTAAGACCATTAATCGGCAATTCGGTTTATAAGGCAGCTACATCTAGATATAGTCCGATCTGAACCATAATTAGATGTATAACGGAAGGCTGTTTCAAGTTTCAGAGAAAACGGGTTATAAATGCACCTTTTATGAGCTTAAGACATGGTAATCTGCAGATGGCTCTATATGGCAGTTACATCTGAATATAGACCGACCTGAACCATATTTAGTCGGATATCGGCAGGCTTTAATCAACTCACTATTTCAAATTGCTGCAAAATCAGATAATAAATGCGGCTTTTATGGGCTTAAGTCCTTCAATCGTCAGATCAGTCTCTATGACAGCTATATCTAAATATAGCCCGATCTGAACCATATTAGGGTCGAATGTTGGGAGGCGGGTTATACATGCAGATTTTATGGGCTTAAGACCATTAATCGGCAAATCGGTTTATATGGCAGCTACATTTGTATATAGTCCGATTGGATATCGGGATATGTTCAACTCACCTATTCAAATTTCTGCGAAATTGGATACCAATTGTGGCTTTTATGAGCCTACGACGACCCTAAATCGTCAGATCGGTCTATATGGCAGCTATATCTATATATAATCCGATTTGGCCCATTCAAGATTTTAATTGCGTATAGAAGTAATTTCAACTCAATATCAGAATTTTTAAAGACAGTAGGATGATTACAACTGACGGGCACGTCGATTAAAAATATATATACTTTGCTGGGTCGGAAATGGATATTTCGATGTGTTGCAAATGGAATGACTAAATGAATATACCCCCTATACTATGGTGGTGGCTATAAAATGAATAAGAAAATGTAAATCGTAAAATGTTATATAAAAATATTATTGAAGTTAATAAAACTCCAGCATTTGGCTAATGCCAAGAATTTTCCTGCGTCCAATTATTCGTTGACTATACTTTTGGGTAAAACAACATTGTACTACTTTATATATATGTTACCTTTTGGCATGGTAAATCCACTTTAAAGTTGTGTCAGCATTTTTTCATTCCGTTATATAGATTTAGTACTAAATCTAAATGGTTCCTTTTTATCACCAAAAATCGAAAAATACCTAATAAGAAATTTCCTTTTTTGCTTGCCCATGTTCGAATTTATTCGAAGTGTAATTTGCCACAATTGTACTTAATTAATATCGTATAGATATTTTGCAGCATACTTTTAGGAAGATAAATTACCAACGATCAATATATTAAAAAGAGTTACATAAGTAAAGCATACTTTAGGGATGGGAATAAATATTAATCGGATTCAAATCAGAGTTGGTATGGTGCCTACAATTCATAATTAAACCATTAATAGAAAAGGGAGTTTGTTGGTTACCTGTAGCGGGAAAGAAGGAAAAATAAAAACTAACTATTAATATCCACAAGAAAGCAAAAAAAGAATGTGCTAAGTTCGGTCAGGCCGAATATTGGGATTCACCACCTTAGAATCTAACCTAACCTAACCTAGCCAATTCAGACCTCAACTCAAGAATGACGAGGGCCAAGTGCCATGACTGAATCCAAGCGGAAATGTAGTTTTCACCCAAAAAACCCTAAACAAACATATAGGTCGACCGAGACAACTTGAGACTCAAACAAGTAAAAATCTGCAAAATTCCAAATATTGGGAGGTCATATTGCCCAAAAATAACATTGGCATCGTTTGGGCGATATGACATTTGTGGTTTTGGGTGAAATAATTCTACGCCATTTTTTTCTTAAGACAAAATTTTAATAAAACTTTTTATAATTTTTTTTTAATTTCAATGAACGTTTTGTGGAAAACATAATTGAAAGATTCTTTAAAGATAACACATCAATAGCATTTTTCCAAAAATGTTTCTCTAAGAAAAATTTCCCTAAAATGTTGACTATTTATAACCTACACCACTTCTGTGGTACAGGGTATTGTTACTTAGTGCATTTGTTTGTAACACCCAGAAGTAAGAGAAATAAAGATACATTGATAAGTAAGCCGATCGACTCAAAATGACTTTATGATTCGATTTAGCTATGTTCGTCTGTCCATGTTAATTTGTGTACAAACTGCAGGTCGCAATTTTCACTCAATCGTCTTCAAATTTGGTGCACGGATTTTTTTGGCGTAAAGACGAATCATATTGAAATTGAAATTGGAAAAAATCGGTTCAGATTTTGATATAGCTCCCATATATATATATTTGCCTGATTTGCCGTAATTATGCAAATCTATTGCCATTTGTTATCCGATTCTCTCGATATATGGCAGGAAGGATTTTCTTATGACTCTCAATATTACTGGAGTATTTCATAGAAATCGGATCAGATTTAGATATAGCTGCCATATATGTATATCGCCTGATGTTCACTTCTAGAGCCATTGTAAGCGCAAAATTGACCAATATTGACCAATCTTGCCGAAATTGTTCCCAACGCTTTCCTCGATGCCTACCACAATATCTAAGAATTTTGGTCGAAATCAATTAAGATTTAGAGGTAGTTCCTATATATATGTTCGTCAGATTTTGGGTAATTAGCAATAATGTTGTCATTTGTTGTAGCAATAATGTTGCCATTTGTCGATCGTTATTATTATGAGTTATTTGAAAATATTAGCTTTGCTCGAAATTTGATACGGATTGTTTAATAACCCCTATGAAAACACCCACCGAGGTCCATCATAATTGGTTCAGAATTAGGTATAGCTCCTATTTTTACTAATAGGGTAGGTGTAGGGTATAATAGTAAAATAACGACTGCCCCGCTCAAATTTTAACTTTCCTTACTAGTTTATTTTTATACCCTCCACCATAGGATGGGGGGTATATTAATTTCGTCATTCTGTTTGTAACTACTCGAAATATTCGTCCGAGACCCCATAAAGTATATATATTCTTGATTTTCGCGACATTTTATGTCGATCTAGCCATGTCCGTCCGTCCGTCTGTCTGTCTGTCGAAAGCACGCTAACTTCCGAAGGAGTAAAGCTAGCTGCTTGAAATTTTGCACAAATACTTCTTATTAGTGTAGGTCGGTTGGTATTGTAAATGCGCTATATCGGTCCATGTTTTGATATAGCTGCCATATAAACCGATCTTAGGTCTTGACTTCTTGAGCCTCTAGAGTGCGCAATTCTTATCCGAATGGGATGAAATTTTGCACGACGTGTTTTGTTATGATATCCAACAACTGTGCCAAGTATGGTTCAAATCGGTTCATAACCTGATATAGCTGCCATATAAACCGATCTGGGGACTTGACTTCTTGAGCATCTAGATGGTGCAATACCTATCCGATTTTGCTGAAATTTTGCATAACGTATTTTATTCTTACTTTCAACAACGTTGTCAAATAAGGTTCAAATCGGTTCATAATATAGCTGCCATATAAACTGATCTGGGATCTTGACTTCTTGAGCCTCTAGAGGTCGCAATTATTATCCGATTTGCCTGAAATTTTGTACGACGGATTCTCTCAAGACCATCAACCTACGTGTTTATTATGGTCAGAATCGGTCTATAGCCCGATACAGCTCCCATATAAATCGATCTCTCTATTTTACTTCTTGAGCCCCCAAAGGGTGCAATTCTTATTCGAATTAGCTGACATTTTACACAGGTCTCCAACATATAATTTAATTGTGGTCCAAACCGACCATATCTTGATATCGCTCTAATAGCAGAGCAAATCTTTTCTTATATCCTTTATTTGCCTAAGAAGAGATGCCGGGAATTGAACTCGACAAATGTTATCCACTATGGAGGATATATAAGATTCGGCCCGGCCGAACTTAGCACGCTTTTACTTGTTTATTTTGCTGTTTTTCAATTCAAGCTTGTGATTTTTCCCTCTTTTGTAAATCCGTTTGCAATACATCGAAATATCCATTTCCGACACTATATATATATTATATGTATATATATATATATCATATGTATATATATTCTTGATGGCGTAAAAATCTAAGACGATCTAGCCATGCCCGTCCGTATGTCTGTCTGTTGAAATCACGCTACTGTATTTAAAAATAGAGATATTGAGCTGAAACTTTGCACAGATTCTTTTATTGTCCATAAGCAGGTTAAGTTCGAAGATGGGCTATATCGGACCATATCTTGATATAGCCCCCATATAGACCGATCCGCCGATTTAGGGTCTTCAGCCTATAAAAACCACATTTATTATCCGATTTTGCTGAAATTCGGGACAGTGAGTTGTGGCAGGCCAGTCGACATCCTTTTCCAATTTGGCCCAGATCGGTCTCGATTTGGATATAGCTGCCATATAGACCGATCTCTCGATTTAAGGTCTTGGGTCCATAAAAGGCGCATTTATTGCCCTATTTTCCCAAAATTTGGGACATTGAGTTGTGTTAGGCCTTTCGACATCTTTCTTCAATTCGGTCCAGCTCGGTTCAGATTTGGATAAAGCCGCATTTATTGTCCGATGTTGCCAAAATTTGGGACAGTGAGTTAAGTTAGGCCCCTCGACATGTTTCTGCAATTTGGCACAGATCGGTCCGGATTTGGATATAGCTGCAACATAGACCGATCTCTCGATTTAAGGTCTTGGGCCCATAAAAGGCACATTTATTGTCGAATGCCGCCGAAATTTGGGACTGAGAGTTGTGTTAGGCTCTTTTGTCAACATTTGTCTTCAATTTGGCGCAGATCGGTCCAGATTTGTATATAGCTGCCATATACAATAGATTGATCTCTTGACTTAAAGTTTTGGCCCTATAAAAGGCAAATTTCGGTATAGCTGCTATGGGGGAATAAATTATAAATTTTTCAACGGATTATGATGAAAGGTGGTTTGCCTATATACCCGAGGTTGTAGATATTCAAAGTTCGGCCGGGCCTAACTTAACAACTTTTTCTTGCTTAGTTATGCCTACATCCCAAATTTCGGACCTCTAGCTCCTTCTACAAAGAAAGTACAAAATAGTTCCAATTTCGGTACCAAAATATTAGAATTATGAAAAAAATCCTTTGGTTGGGCATCATATATTTCTAAGTTTTATCTACATACATACCAAATTCCGATTCCAAAATGTACAAATTATAAAAAGTTCATAGTCACCCATCATATTCTCCATATTTGTATCCACATGCCAAATTTCAGACCTCTAGCTCCAACTGCAAAGAAAGTACTAACTGGCACCAATTTTGGTACCAAAATGTACGAATTTTGAATAGACCATTTGGTCACCTATCACATTTATTTCTTAGTTGTACCGACATGCTAAATTCTAGACCTCTAGCTTAATCTACGGAGAATGTATCAAATCTACGAAGAATGTACGAATTGTAAAAAGATCAAAGTCACCTATCATATTTTGCTAGATGTACCTGCAAGCCAAATTTCAGACCTCTAACTCCATCTGTAAAGAAAGTACTAAATGGTACCAAAATGTACGAATTTTAAACAGATCATTTGTCATATATATCTCAATTGCACGTACATGCTAAACATCTGTTAACATGCTCCATCTGTAATGAAAGTACTAAACGGTACCAATTGCGGTACTAAATGTTCGTTTCCCCCTGCTACCAGTACTATTTGTATACCCACCACCGAAGGATGGGGCTATATTCCTTTTGTTATTCCGTTTGCAACACATCGAAATATCCACTTCCGACCCTATAAAGTATATATATTCTTGATCACCCTAAAATCTAAGACGATCTAGCCATGTCCGTCCGTCTGTCTGTTGAAATCACACTACAGTCTTTAAAAGTAGAGATATCGAGCCGAAACTTTGCACAGATATTTTTTGTCCATTAGCAGGTTAAGTTCGAAGATGTTCTATATCAGACTTGATATAGCCCCCATATAGACCGATCCGCAGATTTAGGGTCTTAGGCCCATAAAAGACATATTTATTATCCGATTTTGCAGAAATTTGGGACAGCGAGTTGCGTTAGGCCTCTCAAAATCCACATTCAATGTAGCTCAGATCGGTTCAGATTTGGATGTAGCTGCCATATAGACCGATCTCTCGATTTAAGGACTTGGACCCATAAAAGTCGCATTTATTGTCTGATTTCGCCCAAATTTGGGACAGTGAGTTATGCTAGACTTTTCGACAACTTTCTGCATTTTGGCTCAGATCGGTCCAAATTTGGACAAAGCTGCCATATAGACCGATCTCTCGATTTAAGGTTTTGGGCCCATAAAAGGGGCATTTATTGTGCGATGTCAACAAAATTTGGGACAGTGGTGCTAGACTCTTCAAAATCTTTCTGCAATTTGGCCCAGATCGGTTCAGATTTGGGTATAGCTACTATATAGACCGATCTCTCGATTAAAAATCTTGGTCCCATAATAGGCACATTCATAATCTGATTTCGTCGAAATTTGGGACAGTGAGTTGTGTTAGGCTCTTTGCCATCTTTCCGCAATTTGGCCCTGATCTGTCTAGATTTGGATATAGCTGCCATATAGACCGATCTCTCGATTTAAGGTCTTTGGCCCATAAAAGGCGCATTTATTGTCCGATATCGCCGAAATTTGGGACAGTGAGTTGTCTTAGGCCCTTCGACATCCCTCTTCAATTTGGTTCAGATTGGGATATAGTTGCCATATAGACCGATCTCTCGATTTAAAGTCTCGGCCCCATAGAAAGCGCATTTATAATCCGATATCGCTGTGACTTATGTAAAGCTTTTCGACATCCGTGTCTTATATGGTTCAGATCGGTCTATATTTGGATATAGACCTCCTGTAGACTACCTCTATTTATCCGATCTTTACAAAGTTTACCCATTTCGTACCTTTTTTGTACTCTTTTAGTACCTAAATGTACAAATGTCCAAAAAGTCTTATAGTTGCCAATTGTACCCAATTATGGTTGCCAAAGTGTATCTAACTTCCAAAATTCAAAGATCTCGCTCAATTAACAGAAAAGTACCAAATAGTACCAATTGCGATGCTAAACGTACTATTTCTCCTACTTTCGGTACTATTTAAAAAATATTTTTTCACCAAACTTTATGTTTTCGAGACGCTCTTTAATTTGGGCCAAAGAACATATTTTTAGCCCTTTCCGTTTGCGCTGGGCAAATATGTACCATTTCGTACTTTTTAGTACCTTAACGTACGAATATTACCAAATCCAGCCTTACCCCGTGCCTATGACCCAAACCAACATTTATGCAAAATTTCATGATTCTAGCTTTAGCCGTTTGGGGTGGGCGATGATCAGTTAGTCAGTCAGCCGGTCACGCTACTCTTTTATATATATATATATATATTGGGTTGCCCAAAAAGTAATTGCGGATTTTTCATATAGTCGGCGCTGACAAGATTTTTTTTTACTTGTTTCTACTTTTTCCGGAGTTGGATTCGAGATAATTTTTTCGCCTCCGACTCCGGGCAACATTGCGCGACTCCGATTCCAAGACCTCGACTCCGCAGCCCTGGTTATAATTCCCTACACCACAGGAATTATGTAGGGTAAAATAAAGGTATCACATTTTGGAAACAAATTTTGATCCTAATCCATAAAATCGTTATGACTTCAAATGTAGCCCAACAATCAATTGTTACATATACGTGTTACATACAACTGCAATTTAATAATGCCATCAAATTAATTTAATTAAAATGCGATTCGCATCAAGAATAACGATTCACAGAAGGACATATGGCCGATGGGGATTAGCACAGGCATTGTTGCGACAATGCTTTTCTGCTATGTGACTGATCCTTATTCATTTTGCATTAGATTTGCGCAATCATTCCCTCTCGCCACAAATCAAACAAAAACTTGATGCTTGAATAGAAGTCAAAACAAAAATGATCAAAAACAATGACACCATATGGGGTCCGGCGCAGGGAAAACAAAATAGCAAAATAAGCAACGAATAAGACAATACCTCTTTCAGCGTAAGATCCCTAAAAGATTTGCTTAAGGCGCGCGAAGGCAACACAAGACGAGAATTGAATTTGACAAGAAAACCTATGCAGAAATGATTTTGTTACTTCCATGCAAAAGGAGAGAAAAAATAGTATCAGGTAAAACAACAGAAAAACCCCAAAATAGGGTCAGTCATCTAGATGTCATAAATCATGGCAACATAAGGTACACACAGCGTACACAAAAACGTTATACAGTGGGGAATTTTTTGATAAAGTTTGTCATTTATAAAGAAAAGAATAAAAATAATAACAATTAATAAAAACAAGTAAGTAAAAGCTAAAGGCGATCATAGCCAATTATATAATACCCTACACCTACCCTACAATTTTAAATTGGGGCAATAGATATATGTATATGAGAGTTATATCTAAATCTGAACCGACTTTTTTCGAACTGTTTGTTTGAAAATTGTTACTAATCTGGCGATAAATATATATGGGAGCTTCATCAAAATTTAACCGATATGCCAAGATCAATAAGAAAACAATCCGTGCCAAATTTTGTGCAGATCGGTTGTAAATTGTAGTTTCTATGGTCATTTAAGTGCAAATCGGGCGATACATATATATGGCAACTGTATCTAAATTTAAACCGATTTTGATGCAAATCGGGCGATACATATATATGGGAGCTATACCTAAATCTGAACCGATTTCTACCAAAATCGAGATCTTTCGTCCTTGAACCAAAAAAGTGATGTGTAACATTTCGCGACGATTGGACACCAAAAGCGACCAGTACCTTGAATACAAGAATACATGGTCTCACAGACTGACAGACGAACATGGCTAAATTGAGTTAGAAAGTGATTCTGAGTCGATCGGTATACTTATCAATGGGTCTAGCGCTTCTCTTTCTTAGCGTTGCAAACAAATGCACAAAATTATAATATCCTGTACCACAGTGGTGGTGTAGGGTATAGCAATTTTGAGGGGGCACTGGCCTGAGCAACATTATGTCTCTAGGCAATAGAACAATGGAATTTTGTCTTTAGGAAAAAATTTATATGTGTAAACTTTCGTCATAATCCGGTGAAAAATTCATAATTTATGCCCCTACAGCAGCTAAATCGAAATTTGGACCAAATTCGGCACAGACATTGAGTGGTCTAAAAAGTACAAGTCATTGCTGAGTTTTTTACAACAAAATATTGGTCTTTTTGGTATCTATATCCAAATATATATTCCGATCTGAATCATATACGACACGGATGTCGAAAAGCCTAACATAAGTCACTGTGTCAAATTTCAGCAAAATCGAATTATAAATGCGTCTTTCATGAGACCAAGACTTTTAATTGAGAGATCGGTTTATATGGCAGCTATATTTAAATCTAGATTGATCTGGGCCAAATTGTCGAAGGCCCTAACACAACTCACTGTCCCAAATTTCGGCGACATCGGACTTTGGCTTTTATGAGCCTACGACCTTAAGTCGGCGGATCGGTCTCTATGGGGGCTATATCAAGATAAAGTCCAGTATAGCCCATCATCGAACTTATGGACAAAAAAGAATTTGTGCAAAGTTTCAGCCTAATATCTCTATTTCTAAAGACAGAAACGTGATTTTAACAGACAGACGGACGGACAGACAGACGAACATAGTTAGAACGATTTAGATTTTTACGACGATCAAGATTATATATACTTTATATGGTCGGAAATGGATATTTGTGTTGCAAACGGAATGACAAAATGAATATACCCCATCCTTCGATGGTGGGTATACAAATTTATTATACCCACCATCATAGAATGGGGGTAAACTAATCTAGTCATTCCGTTTGTAACATCCCGAAATATTCGTCTAATACCCCATAAATACATACATAATGCATATATTCTCGATGGTCTCGACGTTCTGAGTCGATCTAGCCATGTTCGTCCGTCCGTCTGTCGAAATGACGACGGAGGTCGAACGATACTTATTGTAGTATGGATGTAGGTCGTTGGGGATTGCAAATAGAATATATCGGTTTAGATTCAGATATAGCTCCCATATAATCCGATCTCTCGATTTGACTTCTTGAGCCGCAATTTTTGTCCGATTTGACTGAAACTTGTATGTAGTGTTCCGTTATTACATTCACCCATCGTACAAAGTACGGTCCAAATTGGTCTATAATTTAATAAAGCACCAATATAAACCGATCTCCCGATTTGACCTCTTGAGTCCCTGCAAGCCGCAATTCGTGTCCGATTTGCACGCGGTATTCTGTTATGACTTTCAACAACTGTGCCAAGTACGGTTCAAATTTCTCTATAACCTGATATAGCTCCCACATACACCGGGCTCTCGATTATTCTTGTTCGGTTTCTATAAGCTTTTATTTTTGCTGGTTTGACAGAAGTTTGGTATGTAAAACTAAATTATGCCCTTCAACTAAATTTATTTTGTAAAAACTTTTAGCAGAATTCATGGTGGTGAGTTCCCAAGATTCGGGCCGGCCGAACTTAGCACGATTTAATTTAGTTATTATTCGAATTGTGTCCACATTAGTTTGATGGGTTTTATTTTTGTTTCTCTAGGCTTAAAGACTTTACATAAGTTTAGGCAATTCGTTGTGTGGCTAAATACATTGAGCAGGCACAACAAATTTAATTGAAATTTTAGCTTTAAAAAATAATTTTGAGGTAGACCCAAAACTGGACAAAAGTTGATCTTTAGAGAATTTTTCACAGAATTTTAGTCTTCGGAAAAAAACAATTATTAAAATTTAGTCTTTAGAAGAAATTTTATTGACATTTTATCCCTACAAAAAAAAAATATATATATAAAAAATTGTGTTTAAAAATTTTTTTTAAATGAAATTTTGTCCTAAGAAAGCTTTGAAATGAAATTTGTCTTAAAAAATTTATTTCGATCCGTCCGACCCTGGCTCAAGTTTGTCGTTAGAAACTATATCCCTGGTTTCCATATAAACCGATTTGCCGAATATACTTCTTGAGCCCTTAGAGAGCGCGAATTTTGGACGATTTTGGCCTTTCATTATGACCTTCAGCAGATAAAATAAGTCGGTTCAAAACCTGACATAGCTCCCTTATGAATCGATCTCCAGAACATTATTCTTGATCCTTGAGAGGACGCAATTCCTATCCAATCATATAAAAAATCCATAGGGATTTCTCATTATGTCCTCCCATTATCCTTTTTATACCCTTCACCGCAGGATGTGGCTTTACATATTTCGTTATTCCATTAGATTAGGTTAGTTTGAAAAGAGGGTGCGGATATTAATCCGCCAATGACACTTTGGACATAAACCAAAGCCAGTAATCGGATTGTTGTGCGCTCTAAATACTAAAAATTAACCTCGAAAAGATCATCTTCCCCACAAGCCCTACACATGCTATAACTTGCCGCACCGAGTTTGCATAAGTGACCTCGTACTGTGTGTCCCTTTATGATATCGAAAGCTATATTTTTTTTATACTCTCTACCATAGGATGGGGGAATACTAATTTCGTCATTCTGTTTGTAACGGAAATTACGTCTAAGACCCCATTTAGTATATACATTCTAGATCGTCATGTCATTTTAAGTCGATCTAGCCATGTCCGTCCGTCTGACATCGCAAAATTCTTATACGATTTGGCTGTTATTCGCATGTGGTGTTTTGGTATCACTTCCAACAACTGTGCTAAGTATAATTCAAATCGGTTCATAACCTGGTATAGCTGCTATATAAACCGACCTTGGATCTTGTCTTCTTGAACCGCTCGAGGGCGCAATTCTAATCCGATTTGGCTGAAATTTTGCATGAGGTGTTTTGTTATGACTTCCAATTACTGTGATAAGTATGGCGCAAATAGGTACATAATCTGATGTAGCTGCCATATAAACCGATCAGGGATATTGACTTCTTGATATAGCTGATATATAAACCGATCTGGAATATTGACTTCTTGAGCTTTTAGAAGGCGCAATACTCATCCGATTAGACTGAAATTTTGCATAAGGTGTTTTGTTATGACTTCCAATAACTGTGATAAGTATGGCGCAAATCGGTACATAAACTGATATAGCTGCCATATAAACCGATCTGCGACCTTGACCTCTTGAGCCTCTAGAGAGCGCAATTCTCATCCGATTTGGAAGAAATTTTGTACAACGGCTTCTCCTATGACCTTCAACATACGTGTTCAATATGGTCCCAATCAATCAATAGCTTGATATAAACCGCTCTCCCGATTTTGCTTCTTGAGCCCCTACAAGGAGCAATTCTTATCCGAGTGGACTGAAATATTACACAATAATTTCTACAATGTTCAGCATTCAATTCATTTATAGTCCAAATCGGACTATAACTTAATATAGCTCCAATAGCATAACATTTCTTATTCATTATTCTTTGTTTGCATAAAAAGAACTAGCGCGAAGAACTCGACTGGACGAACTTAGCACGAACTTAGCACGCTTTTACTTGTTTTTATACCCTCCACCATAAGATAGGGGGTATACTAATTTCGTCATTCTGATTGTAACTACTCGAAATATTCGTCTGAGACCCCATAAAGTATATATATTCTTGATCGTCGTGAAATTTTATGTCGATCTAGCCATGTCCGTCCGTCTGTCCGTCCGTCCGTCTGTCTGTCGAAAGCACGCTAACTTCCGAAGGAGTAAGGCTAGCCGCTTGAAATTTTGCACAAATACTTCTTATTAGTGTAGGTCGGTTGGTATTGTAAATGGGTCATATCGGTCCATGTTTTGATATAGCTGCCATATAAACCGATCTTGGGTCTTGACTTCTTGAGCCTCTAGAGTGCGCAATTCTTATCCGATTGGAATGAAATTTTGCACGACGTGTTTTGTTATGATATCGAACAACTGTGCCAAGTATGGTTCAAATCGGTTCATAACCTGATATAGCTGCCATATCAACCGATCTTGGGTCTTGACTTCTTGAGCATCTAGAGTGCGCAATTCTTATCCGATTGGAATGAAATTTTGCACGACGTGTTTTGTTATAATATTCAACAACTGTGCCAAGTATGGTTTAAATCGGTACACAACCTGATATAGCTGCCATACAAACCGATCTTGGGTCTTGACTTCTTGAGCCTCTAGAATGCGCAATTCTTATCCGATTTGGCTGAAATTTTGCAAGACGTATTTTATTCTTACTTTCACCAACTGTGTCAAATAAGGTTCAAATCGGTTCATAACCTGATATAGCAGTCATATGAACCGATCTGGGATCTTGACTTCTTGAGCCTCTAGAGGTCGCAATTATTATCCGATTTGCCTGAAATTTTGTACGACGGATCCTCTCATGACCATTAACGTACGTGTTTAATATGGTCTGAATCGGTTTATAGCCCGATACAGCTCCCATATAAATCGATCCCTCTATTTTACTTCTTGAGCCTCCAAAGGGCGCAATTCTTTTTCGAATTGGCTGACATTTTGCACAGGTCTCCAACATATAATTTAATTGTGGTCCAAACCGGACCATATCTTGATATCGCACTAATAGCAGAGCAAATCTTTTCTTATATCCGTTTTTGCCTTTGAAGAGATGGCGGGAAAAGAACTCGGCAAATGCGATCCATGGTGGAGGGTATGTAAGATTCGGCCCGGCCGAACTTAGCACGCTTTTACTTGTTTATTCTTACTTCCTTTCAGTAATAGCCTCGTATTCTCATGATCTGGATCTCCCTCCTACCGACCGTTTCGCTGATCCACAGTGCTACATGCGCGTTTGTCACCCACGCTCTTAACTCGAACTGCGTCGACCCGAAAGGCTTCGGGTTAACCAAGGTTATTAACAGCAGTCCTCGTACCTTTTTATTTTCGTTTCTATAAATAAAATTTTTATAATGTTTATTTATGGAATTTAAATTTCGATAACATTTTGACTTAATAAAATTTATAAAATATTTTTAAATAATTTTTTCAAATTTCATATGAAAATTATATTTTGAAACATTTTTCTTTGGAAATAAAATTTTTAAGAAACAAAAAATTTTTAATTCAATTCATTGATGCAAGGCAACAACAGAACCCACTGTTCAGAGCCAAGCCCAACAGCATCACAAAGCCAAGACCAGCCGTTAGAGGACAAAAAAGTGAATAAAATACGATTATTGGGTATGACATTCAGGTATTAATAACTGTCAAAACATAAACTAAAACACCATTTAGGAGAGACTCACTCATACACTCATACCAATGAGTCGATAGAGAGAGCGCGCACACAAAAGCGACTTTCATAGATGGGCAACAACCACTAAACAGCCATGGCTGTTTGCTGTACACACTGACCTTTAAGGATAACTCAATTAAAGATTTCAGACGTCGCCCGTCCGTCCTTCCTTCTGAACACGCAATGTATAAAATCAGCAGGATATCGGCGGTGGAATATAAACATCGACAGTGTTTGAAGATTGCCCTTTTTCTGAGATTGCACAAAGCCAACCAAAAATTTAAATTGGTCAAACTGTGAATGAGCAACGTATGCTCGATGAGCGAGTAGAATGAATGGAAACAATGCCACGGTAGGGTGCAATGAAAAAATAGATTTTGCGGTTTCCACGGAGGTCGAAACGATAGTTGAATGGCCGAAATGGGTCATTGGAAAATTAAAGGGAAAGAGGACATTACGTCGTTATGATGGACGTCACAAATTACTTGTGAAAAAAAGTGTCCATTAACGAATTGGAGAAGTCGCGACATTTCAAAATGACTATGGGTTATTAAAGACGACGAGACAAGTTTCTAATGTGTCTTTAGCAACAAAAGATACATATTCCAATAGACGATGGCAAACTGTGAACATTTTTATTATCTTTATGGAGATTTGCTATCGGAAAATTTAACGATTTGAAGAGTAGCCTTCCAATTTGATTTAT
The DNA here is from genome assembly GCF_963082655.1 of Stomoxys calcitrans. Lineage (NCBI taxonomy): Eukaryota > Metazoa > Arthropoda > Insecta > Diptera > Muscidae > Stomoxys > Stomoxys calcitrans. Next base: position 179,144,910 of record NC_081552.1, on the reverse strand, counting down.
GAATTAGGCAAGAGATGCATTACAAATACCAACAGTCATTTTAAAAATCTTTCTCGATAAATAGTTTTAATGTTTTTGGCAACTGCAATTGGGTAAAAAGATCAGTCCACCATTATTTAAGAAATATGACAAAGAAATCAAAGAACCAAACAAGTGGGGAAAGAGAAAAGCCGTGTTTACCAATTAGTTTTAAGCAAATACTAGACATACGCAGTATTCTTATATAGAAGCTACTCATCTTTGCCCATGAACTTTCCTTTAAGGAACAGGGACAAACTTCACACATACCAATGAGTGCTGTCGGATTCATGTTTTAAGTTCAGTGATAAGGAAACTCCTTTTTATAACCGAGTTCGAACGGTGTGCAGAAGTGCGACTTTGAGGAGAAATTTGTACATGGCTTCTATGTAAGTCATAGCATTCCCCGCTGAAAGGGGATTACATCCGCATCGACTAAAAGATAATCTTGGAAGCATATTCTCTTTTGGGAACCATGGTAAAAACATGGCTGCTATACCATTTACATGGCTTAGTACTTCCCAATTGCCACCAGCATTAAAAGGAGATAGCCACACCCGAACATTTTTTGGACTCTAACCCAGTCGTTCAGCGTCTTAGCCGGACATGCTTACCTCCGTGCCACGGTGGCGACCAATGTATCACCACAGTGATTACTTACTTTAATTGGCTATGACAGAACATTTTCTCCGCTAGCCGAATGTAGAATAGCGTTCCAAGTGTCTCGGTCTTCTCGCTCATTGTTAAATCTATGACACCATGTTTCAAGGTGTCTCCCACTACTTGATCTTTTCATCGGGCTTTTGGTCTTCCCGGTTTGATTGTACCACCGTGGTGGCCTTCAAAAGACTTCTTAGCTGGAGCTTCTTCATTCATTGTGACAACATGACCTCGCCAACGCAGCCGTTGTATTTTGTTACTTGTAACTATATTATCGTCGTCGTCATTTATACGACGCCTATATTTTCCATTAACGCAAACTGTTCCATATATTTTTCGAAGAATCTTTCTCTCAAACACTCCAAACACTGCCTCGTCTGCTTTCACAAGTAACCATCCCTAAGAACCAATAGTAACAGTGTCTCGTATTGTGTGATATTCGTCTGTCGAGAAGTGGTCTTTTTTCTAAACTGCTTACTCAATCCATAGGAGCATCTATTTGCCAGTATTATTCTTCGTTTCATTTCAAAACTGATGTCATTCGTTTCGGTTACGGCGGTCGAGGTAGATAAAGTTGCTGACTACCTCAAAGTTGCAGTTCCCAACATTCTCCATTTTCTTTATCTGATAGGTTGTATTGTACAAGGTGTTTTAGGAGTTGAAGCTATCCACTTCGTATTAACCCCATTTACTGTCAGACCCATTGTCATTGACTATTTTTCGATTCATTCAAAGGCTGAAGTTGTTACTTTTGGTGACCAACCTATAATATCGATTACGTTGTCTTGTGAGTAGTGCGTCATATCTATTCACATCTGCATCTCGTATAATCTTCTCTAACAACATATTAAAGAGATTACACGATAACCTGTCTCCTTACTGAAACCTCGTTTTGAATTAAATGGTTCGGGGAGTTTCTTTCCTATTCATATTGAGGAACGTATAACAGCAAGTGTCATCCTGCAGAGCCCTATTAGTTTTGCAGGGATACCAAACTCAGACATGGCTTGAAAAAGCTGTGAATGTATCGGGCTATCGAAAGCAGCTTTGTAGTCAACAAAGATATGGTAGGTGTTGATTTGTCCTCCTCGGGTCTTTTCCATAATTTGGCAGATCTGGCCTATGGTGGATTTAGCAGGTCGAAAGCCGCATTGGTAGGGCCCAATTATTTCATTGACTTTAGGTTTTAATCTTTCACACAGTACGCTCGAGAGTATCTTATATGCGATGGGGAGGAGACTTATTTCTTTGTGATAGGCACATTCCGTTTTGTCAACGTGTCGCTTCCGGTTTTAAATAGTTCAGCGGGTAGCCCGTCGGCTCCTGCTGGCTTGTTGTTCTTCAGAAGGGTCACTGCTACTTAGACCTCATTCTGACTAGAAGAACCTAATTCTGACACTAGCTTCTTTGTATCTGCAGGAGGATGTGCCTGCACCAAAGCCATTGGTTTTATGTTTAATTCTTTGGTAGAATTTCCGTACTTTATTCTGACCTGTAAATCTTAATTCGCTCACACTCATGTCTTTACGTAGCATCTCGACAATCTTGGTCGTACCATGGGTTTCTTGGGGAGGCTTCCCTAATTACAGATTTCGCGACATTTTCCATGGAGTGGGCAATGGATTGCCACTGCGGGGACAACGGGACAGGGAGTGCTTTGTCGAGTGCGTTAAGTCGAGTGGTCCACAGCCAAATTCATGCCTCATGTTATGGCAGCTATATATAGATCGCCACCATTTGTTGATGTTATGACGCCATTCCCGGTCCATCACCATAGTGGTACCCCAGTGAAAAAAAACGAAATGTGGGTGACACAGAATAAAAACCAGTAATCGCGCGTTATGTTCAGTTAGGCCGAGTTTTATGAACCCTTTGGTCGAATTTGACAAATTCTTTGCACGGTTTATCTTTACAGGCAGAAACCGGCCCGGCTGTCGCGGCTAACAGACATCGGAACTTAGGTGAGGACACAATACCAGACTTGAACCAACTTAGGGGAGTGGTATGGAAAACAATTAAGGATTTTGCAAGTAGCACGGAATTCCAAACTTAAAAATTTTTTTTGTGGGTACTTTTTCGTTTTTAGAGCACACAACAAGCGTGGGGCGGATTAATATCTGCACCCTCTTTTCAACATTACCTTACCTAACCTTTATGAAAACTATATATATATATATATATATATATATATATATATATATATATATACATATATATACATATATATACATATATTGGAGGCCATAGCAATAGTCATCGTGCAAAATTTCAGCCAAATCAGATAAGAATTGCGCCCATCAGATACAAAAGGAGAGAAATCGAGAGATAAGAAAACCTATATTAAGACCGATGCAGACCATTTCAGGATAACAATTGGAGGCCCTATGAGAAATCATCGTGCAAATTTTCGAATCGGATAAGAATTACACCCTCCAGAGGCTCAATAAGTATACTCAGGAGATCACTTAATATGGAATCTTTATAAGGCTTTCGACTGATTGGGGCCATTCTTTTTACATCTGCTGCAAGTCATAGAAGATTTCAGCCAAATCTGGTGAGAATTGCGCTTTAGAGCATTAAGACGCATCATCTGGAGATTGGTTTATATGGGAGTTACATCAAAACATGCATCGATTTTGATAAAAATTATTTGTGCATAATTTCAGCAGCCTAGCTTTAGTCCTACGAAAGTTAGCGTGTTTTCTACAGACGGACTGACGGGCATGGTTAGATCGACTTAAATGACGATCAAGAATATATATATTTTTCTGGGTCTTAGATTAATGTTTCGAGGTGTTAACCCGTAAGGAAAGGCAAAAGTCGGGCAGAGCCAACTACATAATACCCTACACCACCGAGTCTACGTACTATTCTTAATGCATGGAATCTATCTTGCAATCTAGTTAAATTTTAATTTTGCATACCTTTTGAAATATTGAATAGAAACTTGTAAGATTTTCTTACGATAGGACCTAAATTGTGGCTACTACAGCCTTAAGGGACATAATGGATGAAAGATATCTATGAGAGCTATATCTAAATTTGGGCGGACTTTGATAAAATTAAGCACACATACCAGGACGTCAAAAAAAAAAAAAAACACTTTACACAAAATTTTGTAAAGATCGGTTCAAAATGGTGGCTACCACAGCCTTAAAAAGCCACATCGTATAACACAGATATATGGTAGCTTGTCTAAGTCTGAACCGATTTTTATGAAATTTCGCCCGCGAATTGGGACTTCAAAATTTTGTAAAAATCGAACCAAAATTGTGGCGGTTATTGCTTTCAAAGGTCATATCGGAAGAAAGATATATGTGGGAGCTATATCTAAATCTGATCCAATCAAAAGTGTTTGTCCTTGGATTAAAAAAGAGATATGTGAAAAATTTCATGATAATTGAACAACAAATGCCACCTGCACCTTGATTCCAAGAATACATGGACAGACAGACAGACACCAAAGCTAAATCGAATTAGGAACTGATTCTAAGCCGATCGGTGAACTTAACAATAGGTCTACCTCCTGTCCTTCTTAGCGTTTCAACAAAATTTACAAAGTTATAACACACTGTACCACAGTGGTGGTATAGTGTATACAAAAGGAATGACGAAATTAGTATTCCCCCATCATATGGTTGAGATTATACAAATGAGAAAAATATGAAATATAGGAAGAAATTACAAGAAAAGAGAAGGGAGCAAGCGCCTATATGGCGCTCCCACACATATGTGCATCAGTCCCGGTCACCGATGAGCCAGAGTATCCTGGCAGTTAAGCATTCATGAACAGATACCCACCTCGCCAGCGCCTTTGCACTGCCCACTCCCTCTATTATGTTTAATAGTTCGACAAATGACATGCATGCAAGACCGGCAACTGGTTCGTTCTCAGTAGAAGAGCTCTTCCTGGCATATTCATCCACTTTCTTGTTTTTCGGAACCCCACCATATGCAGGAACTGTAAGATAATAAGCACTCCACCAAGCACTTCGACGCCAGTGGCCTCGCACCCTGGGCTTTGAGAGCCGCCATACTGTACATAAATCCTTAGTTTCGAAGACGGTAAATTCCTTCCCAGAATTTCTTTTGCGGCTATCGTTATGAAACATATCTCTGCCGTACACTAATTCGACAATGCTGCAGGTGGAGATCCGGGCGATCACGAAATGCGTGAGGTGGGGTGGTGTTAACGCGAGGGCTTCGAGTATGAACATCTTTAGGGACAGTATATAGGGACATAATAATGGGACACATAGGACCAAAAGCACACTTATGCAAAATCGGTGCGGCAAGTGATAGCATGTGTGGAAGATGATGAGATGTTTAAGCATTTCCTTTGTCATTGCCCGACTTTCGCGCCTAATAAACACCGGCACCTAGGTGGGGACACGATTCCATACATTAGGGGCTTGGCATCGAAAACAATTAAGGATTTTGTAAGTAGCACGGAATTCCAAACATAGATTTTCTTTTTCGAGGTTACGTTTTAGTATTTAGAGCACACAACAAGCCGATGGGGCGGATTAATATCCGCACCCTCTTTTCAACCTAACCTAACCTAATCCGTCAGTCTTACCGACACACCAATGTTGAGTGTCTTGAAGGCGAATCCCGTCCGTTTCGCCTCTCCTTCAGCATGCGGAGTTTCCCCAACCTTAGCGCAACCTTGGCGACACAGTTTCGAATACAGACCTCAATAGGTTGCATATTCAGCAATGGTTCCAAACTAGCCCGCGGTGTGGACCTTAAAGCTCCCGCATTTCCGACGCAGACCAGTTTTTGCACCTTATGGAGCTCCCTGTTGCTAGTCTTCTCTTTTCCAAAGCCTTCCACTATACCAATGCCCCTAGTCACCACTGGTTTCATAGCGGCCGAGTACATCCATCTGGCTGAACCTCCACTTCCCACCGAACAACCTTCTGCATGTGTAAAACATGCACAGCGCTTTTCGTCTTCTTCACCTCGTTTACCTTTTGCAGAACAGTTTTTATTCGAGAACAGGGCCCAGATATTTTTTCCTCCTTCGACAACTGCAGGGTAATCCCGAGACGAGAGTCTAAATTCAGTCTCCCCAATGACCTTTCTATGATCTCGTTGATCGTAGACAGAAATTTGCTTAGTATCAGAAGCACGATATATCCTAAGCGGAGGTATCCGTTCTGGGCATGTCTTCGAAAAGTCCTCATTCTTCATCATACGGTAGATACAAAAACTTCTAGAGAGAGAGAAAACTTCTACTGTCCTGTCTGTATATCTGGGTATTCTTGTGCGTCTTATCAAGTTTTCTGTCGTCTAAGCCGAAAAATCGTTGTTTATTAATATCGAGTTTTTTAGAAAAGTGCTACAAAAGTTATTTTTTTAAATAAAAGAAAAACTGCTGTGGATATCAATGAAACTCTTTATTTCTGTGAAAGTACGTTCGATGTCATTATGTATGGAACTCGACTTCTTTTGAATAGCCACCACGGGCACGTTTGCAGAATTCCAGACGCAGAACCCAATTATCGACAGTTTTCAAGCATAAATCGGCCGATGCCGCTGCATTTTCGCGTTTGATAGTCAAACGAATTTCACCAATCGTCGCTGACTTGTTTGCGTAATCCATAGACTTGATGTAGCCCCACATAAAATAGTATAGCGGCGTCAAATAGCTCAACCGGGGCGGCCAATCGACTGGACCATTTTATGATATAAGACTTTCTCCAAAGTTGGTTTCCAATAAATTGATTATGGCATTAGTTGTGTGGCTTGTGGCGCCGTCGTGTTGGACGGCACATGTCCTCCAAGTCCATACCATTCAATTGGGGTCAAAAATATTCTGTTATCATTGAACGGAAGCGATTCCCATTCACAGTAACGTGCCGGTCTTGATCATCACGGCCGAAGTACGTCCCAATAACGCCGCCGGCCCATAAACCGCACCAAACCGTAATTTTTTTTCGGGATGCAATGATGACTTATAGAGTACGTGTCGATGGCTGTCTAACAAATAACGCATATTTTGCTTAACGAAGATATTCAACCAGAAATGAGCCTAATTGCGGAAAATGATTTTTCTCTCTTAAGCCTAGTACTGACTTCGATTCTACGGAAAATGTTGCGAAACATCAATAACATTTTGTGAAATCTCACAATGTTTCCAACAGTGTTGCTAAGTTGTGAAGTTGTTATTAAACTTTTTTATTTGGTATCATTGTTACAATATGTCTGTCAACCAAAGTAAAAACTATTTTTTCTGGAAACTTGTATATTTTTATTTGAGGAAGTTAAAAGGAAAACCAGAGCATTTCTGGCTCCATTACGTTACGGAAGATGCAGCTGACTCAACTCCTACAAAGCTAAGTTTAATGCCAACGTGCGCGATGTGTGTCCTGATTGTGATCTCGGACCACACGAAACCCGCCATCTGTCGTTTTTTTTTTTTTTTCTCCGACCTTAGGCCGAAGTCGAAGTGGAACTCCGACTCCGCAACCCTTCCTATGGTTCTAAGAACCTATTTGCATCTTCCTACAAATCTCGAAATCACATAGTTCGTCGCTAGAGCCTTTAGCGACGACTGACTGTCCACATATATCATGATATTCTTCTCCATCCGCATTGACATATCTCCAATGCCTTCAGGCCCACCAAAACGCTGTAAACGTCCAAAAGCCTATAAGATTTCATGTTTAACGGATTACAGAAGTTCTCGGGGAGGGCGAGGTACCTCTATCTCCGAGTTCCCTTTTCGGGAAAATGTTATCCTTACCGTCAACAAGGAAGGACTTCTTGCCTAAATCGGCGATGGCCAATGGATTTGGCATAAAACGCAAAGAGGCAGAGCTGGTTTTGTTCACTGGAAGGAGAAAGTATGGTGAAATTAGGGAATCGATCCTGGAAGGAGTGAGCTGCCGATTTCTTGGTAGGTTAAATACCTGGGCTTAGATTTTTGGCTATATCTGAGGATTGAACGTTGAGGAGAGAATTAAACCGAGGCTGAGTGCGCTTTAATCATGACACAACTCAATAGCTACGATTTGGGAACTTGGACCAGGGGCGGTCCAGTGGATGCACACTTCTTTGGTTTGGCTGATACTTATCTATGGGCCTTTGCCTTTGCACTTTTATGTAGAGGTCGTGGCGTTGAGGTCTGCCTTCTAACTAAGGGAATCGGAGGCATGAAGTTCTTCCGATTTCGGAAATTCGTTTGTTCTGCGAAAGGCCCTGGAATGGAACGATTACGTGGCTTTGAATCTTTCTTCGATGGCGACTTGGAATTTGTCTTCCCGGAGAAGGAGCTTTGGGCTGGGAGTGTCCCGAGCTTCTCCGGTCCCTCTATTTGCATGGATGGGTCCAAGTTGAATGGGGTCACTGGAGCAGGGATTTTTGTTGAATTCTTAGAGTTTATGGAGTCACATAGAACCCATCACATTGGACGGGTGCAGTGTCTTTCATTATTCATGTTTAGCAATGTCCGTGCGTCTGTCTATCGAAAGCACTCTAACTTTCGAGAAAGTAAAGCTGGGCCCTTGTGATTTTGCTCAAACACATCCTATTAGTATAGGTCGGTTGGGATTGCAAATGTGCCATATCGGTCTATGTTTTGATATAGCTACCATATAAACCGATCTACCAATTGCACTTCTTGAGACCCTAGAGGGCGCAGTTCCTGTCTAATTTGGCTTCAATTTTGTACAAATACTTCTCCTATGACTTTATACCTGCACTCTATGATCTGAGTTGGTTCATAACCAGATATGGCTCCCATAAAACCTATCTATCGATTTTATTTTTTGAGCCCCTATAGGGCGACATACTTAACAGATCTACAACGAATTCTCCTATGATTTCCAACATATCTGCTAGGTATGTCTTGAATCGGTCTATAACCTGATAAAGCTCCTATATAAATCGATCTACCGATTACACTTCTAAAGACCCTAGAGGGCGAAGTGGTCTGATCTGGTTGAAATTTTGCGCAACAACTTTTCCTATGACTTTCATCTAACGAACTAAATGTGGTTTGAATTGTTCCATAACCAAATGTACCTCCCATAACAACCGATCTCCCGATTTATTTCTTAAACCCCTATAGGGCGCAACTATAACATACCTGGTAATAGAAGTTACTTAGACTTCTATACGGTTAATTCCAGACTAGACCACCAGATGGGCTTTGGGGTCTATGGCTGGTCATATCAAGAAGGTTATATTACCATTGTAGTGTGTATTAAGCGGACATGCTTGCAATTAAAAAAACGGTGTAATAGATAAGATATCATGTCATAACGACGATTGACATAAATATCTTCTCAGACAGCCAGGCGGCAATTAAATCTCTGGATAACATATTTCTGAATTCTATAACCCCCCTCGACTGTCGCAAGATGGCTGAAGGCCTGTTCTGGATGCCCTCCACAGAGGTCTTCCAAATTGCTGTCGTCATGGCAGGTCAGTGTCTGATCGGAAACAAGCTGATAGACCGAAGGTTGCAAATATCGACTTTTGCAGAAGCTGTAATGAGGTCGACGAGGAGGCGTTCTTATTTCTTTGAGACCATTCGCTAGATATTGGTCTTTTTAACATGATCTGGATGGTTTAACGGTTGAAACTAGAAGGTATCTTTCTTCTCCGTTTGTGTAAGTCTGAGTGAGTCTGATAGAAGACTGCCACTTAGGCAAACTATAATCACAATATTCGATATTTTCGATAGATCTATCGATAGTATCGATGATGATATGTCAAACGAAAATAAGAAACAAAACTCAAGGGATCCATTTAAATAAAATCAATATCAAGGCACACACCGAATACAACCAAATTTAATTAAGTCAGTTGGAAGTCATGAGGGAAATCATTTTTCAAAATTTCAGTCCAATCGGATGAAAATTGTGCGCTCTGTAGGAGCAATGTATCTTACAGGATATACTCAGTGTCGGATCGGTTATCTTTGTTAAACTTTGCAAAAAATTTTACTTTGCCGATAGGCAAAATATCAATCGATATTCAGACAAAAAATAAAATATCGATAGTGCTATCAATATTGCTAGAACACCCTATATAGAAATTCAAAGTTGGTATTCTTATTTTAATTTTACCAATTTTGCAGAGGGAACAATAGCCCAATCGTTTTCGTTTTTTTCTATTTCGAGACAAGATAAATGATTGAAAATTTTTCTGTGCAAATGGAAACGGAAAGCCAGAGATCGCTACACACTAGAGCTAGCAAACTATCGATAACTGAAACATTTGATATTTTCGATAGTTTTAATAATAAAAATCGATAGTATCGAAAGCACGCTAATTTTCGAAGGAGTAAACCTAGCCGCTTGAAATTTTGCACAAATACTTCTTATTAGTGTAGGTCAGTTGGGATTGTAAATGGGCTATATCGGTCCACGTTTTGATATATCTGCCATATAAACCGATCTGGGATCTTCAATTCATGAGCCGCTAGAGGGCACAATTTTTATTCGATTTGGCTGAAATTGTGCATGAGGTGTTTTATTATGACTTCCGACTGTGCTGAGTATGGTTGAATATAAAAGTCATAACAAAGCACGACGTGTTTTGTTATCACTTCCAACAACTGTGGTAGGAATAGTTCAAATCGTTCCATAACCTGATATAACTGCCATATAAACCGATCTGGGGTCTTGAATTCTTGAGCCCCTAGAGGATGCAATTATTATCCGATTTGGCTGAAATTTTGCATAAGGCGTTTTGTTATGACTTTCAACAACTTTGCTAAGAATAGTTAAAATCGGTCAATAACCTGATCTAGTTGCCATATAAACCGATCTGGGGTCTTGACTTCTTGAGCCTCTACAAGGAGCAGTTCCTATCCGATTTGGCTGAAATATTGCATGACGTGTTTTGTTATGACTTCCAACATAACCTGATATAGCTGCCATATAAACCGATCTGGGGTCTTGACTTCTTGAGCCACTAGAGGGTGCAATTATTATCCGATGTAGCTGAAATTTTGCATGACATGTTTTGTTTTAACTTTCAACAACTGTGGTAAGAATAGTTCAAACCGGTCCATAACCTGATATAGTTGCCATATAAACCGATATGGGGTCTTGACTTCTTGAGCCTCTAAATGGCGCAAGTACATCCAATTTGGCTGAAATTTTGTACAACGGATCCTCTCATGACCTTTAATATACGTGTCGAATATAGCTATATATAGCCTAATACAGCTCACCTATATTACTTCTTCAACCCCTAAAGTGCGCAATGGTCTCCAATATTCAGTTCAATTATGGTCCGAAATGAACCATAACTTGCTATTGTTCCAATAACATAGCAATTCTTTTCTTGTATCCTTTGTTTGCCTAAAAAGAGATACCGTGGCACGAGCTCGACAAATGCTATCCATGGTGGAGGGTGTATAAGATTCGGCCCGGCCGTACTTAGCTCGATACTTAGCACACTTTTACTTGTTATACCCTCCCCCATAAGATGGGGGGTATACTAATTTCGTCATTCTGATTGTAACTACTCGAAATATTCGTCTGAGACCCCATAAAGTATATATATTCTTGATCGTCGTGAAATTTTATGTCGATCTAGCCATGCCCGTCCGTCCGTCCGTCCGTCTGTCTGTCGAAAGCACGCTAACTTCCGAAGGAGTAAAGATAGCCGCTTGAAATTTTGCACAAATACTTCTTATTAGTGTAGGTCGGTTGGTATTGTAAATGGGCCATATCGGACCAAGTTTTGATATAGCTGCCATATAAACCGATCTTGGGTCTTGACTTCTTGAGCCTCTAGAGTGCGCAATTCTTATCCGATTGGGATGAAATTTTGCACGACGTGTTTTGTTATAATATCCAACAACTGTGCCAAGTATGGTTCAAATCGGTCCATACATAACCTGATATAGCTGCCACATTGACCTATCTTGGGTCTTGACTTCTTCAGCCTCTAGAGGGCGGAATTCTTATCCGATTGGAATGAAATTTTGCACGACGTGTGTTGTTATTATATCCAACAACTGTGACAAGTATGGTTCAAATCGGTTCATGACCTGATATAGCTGCCATATAAACCGATCTGGGGTCTTGACTTCTTGAACCTCTAGAGTGCGCAATGAAATTTTGCACGACGTGTTTTGTTACGATATCCAACAATTGTGCCAAGTATGGTTCAAATCGGTACATAACCTTATATAGCTGTCATATAAACCGATCTGGGGTCTTGACTTCTTGAACCTCTAGAGTGCGCAATTCTTATCCGATTGGAATGAAATTTTGCACGACGTGTTTTGTTACGATATCCAACAATTGTGCCAAGTATGGTTCAAATCGGTCCATAACCTTATATAGCTGTCATATAAACCGATCTTGGGTCCTGACTAGAGGGCGCAATTCTTATCCAATTTGAATGAACTTTGGCACGTAGTATTTTGTTATGATATTCAAACACTGTGCCAAATATGGTTCAAATCGGTTCATAACCTGATATAGCTGTCATATAAACAGATCTGGGGACTTGACTTCTTGAGTTTCTAGAGGGCTCAATTTCTATCCGATTTGGCTGTAATTTCGCAAGACGTTTTTATTGTTACTTTCAACAACTATGTCAAATAAAGTACAAGTCGGTTCATAACCAGATATAGCTGCCATATAAACCGATCTGGGATCTTGACTTTTTGAGCCTGTAGAGGTCGCAATTATTATCCGATTTGCCTGAAATTTTGTACGACGGATTCTCTCATGACCATTAACATACGTGTTTTTTATGGTCTGAATCGGTCTATAGGCCGATACAGCTCCCATATAAATCGATCTCTCTATTTTACTTCTTGAGCCCACAAAGGGCGCAATTCTTATTTGAATTGGCTGACATTTTACACAGGTCTCCAACATATAATTTAATTGTGGTCCAAACCGGACCATATCTTGATATCGCTCTAATAGCAGAGCAAATCTTTTCTTATAACCTTTTTTTGCCTAAGAACAGATGCCGGGAAAAGAACTCGACAAATGCGATCCATGGTGGAGGGTATATAAGATTCGGCCCGGCCGAACTTAGCACGCTTTTACTTGTTCTTGTTTAGTTTTGCAAAAATTTTACTTTTGCGATAGTATCCATCGGAAAAATATCAATCGATATTGTCAAAAAATTAAATATCAATAGTGCTATCGATATTTTGCCAGCTCCACAACACACACTGGGCTCCACAACAACCAGCCAGCTCCTCCTTCTTTGGTTAGAAGACTGACTGATGGCTTCTAGGGCCATACGTGGGAATGTTGCATTTGTATTGCATTTATAGCGGAAACGCCTCTATGATACAAATACCACATGAACCACACTCGACAACCCTGTCTATTAGCTGTACTTTTCCCAATACATGTGTTTTGGTGTAATGACAGATTTTTTGTCTGCAACAATTACACTACTTCCCTGGTATGCACATGATTCTGTGCATCGGTTGGAAGTTGTATTGATGGCTTCGAACGCCAGACAATGGCAACGGCTATCGCTGTTGCTCCGTGTGCCCAGGTTCGAATCTCGGGCTTTGACGACCTTTTTCAAGTTTGATTTTCTTTCTTTTTTTTTTGCCTGTTAGGGCAAAGATCATTAAATTTCAAATTTTTCGTTTGTTTCTCTTTCGAGACGAGCTCAATGATCGGAGATTTTTCTTTGAAAAAGGAAAGCCAGATATCGCAACACATACCAACCATTATGGGACGTGTTTCGTCTTTGGTAAGAAAACTTTTCAACCATATTAGGTGTGGCCCATGTGGTCGAACCCATAGAACTTTTAACTTTCTGACCCAATACTAAGCACTGCCCTTTGACCTTCAATAAATTAATACTGGTGATTATGAAAATCCTTCTATCAGCTTAAAAAAATACTTTTTGCAATAGGATCTTTATAAGCCACTTATGTTAATAGGCAAATATCATATTTCGGCAAAGACTCTCTCTTTGCATTGCAACACAGACAAAGCACGCTCTGTGAGGTCTTATTACCTAGTCGATTAGTTCATGTTTCAATAAAGTTTTGTCAAAAAAAAAAAAAAAAAAAACCGGCAACGAACAGAACTCTCAATGAAGGAACAAAAAAACATTCACGAAACATGATTACCATTGTAACATTAACAATCATGTTCTCATAGTTACAATTTTACAATTGTTATTTCGTTTGTCTGCCACACTCGCTTGAAAAGCTTGTCCGCCATTCAGATTTGTGAGCCAACAATGCCTGGGCAGAGAAGGCTTTCTATTGTTTTGGTCGCAATGGTGGCGTCTTCAAGACCCCCCATGAAAGTCATAAGTTAAGCAGTTAACTTTTAGACCCCAAACGGAAAGAAATACTCAAGAGTTAAATTCTGCGCGAATATTTCAGCATCTTTAAGACTGCATCACTATTGTTTCAATGAATCTCAAAGGCGAAATATCAAAGGAACACGGAGAAAAAACATGTAAAATGTTCGGCAGGACCGAACCTTGGAAATATACTATCAAAAATAGTGCAACAAATTTAGACAAACGAAATTAGTTGAAGGGCATATGTGTACTTTACGTACCAAACTTTCAGCCTAAAATTTGAAACTTTACGGCCGTAGAAGACTAATTAGGAGATCGGTTTATATGCGAGCTATATCAGCTTATGATAAGATTTAAGTGACAGTCTGCCATCAGATTCACGTTTTTATCCATTGTGGTACCACAGGAACAGGAGAAGTAAGATGCCTTCTATTGTAGTTCCTACCGTTGAACAATCCCCTAAGGATATAGTGCTTATTGACATTTGTCTTAAATCTTTGGGTGTCAAAGTGGGTGGGAAAAACATTAGCCAGAAGTCGATTCCACATACGAACGAATCGGGCGAAATAAGTTTGTCAGAGTACACCTCAAAGTACCACCTTGTCGCTTAGTTTGGAATTAACCGTTTAGAAGGAGGCCGCCGTGGCGCAGACGTAGCATGTCCGCCTACAAAGCAGAACGCATGGGGTCAAACCCCGGCGTGGACATACACAAATGTTTTCACCGGTGGTTATCCCCTCTCAAATGCTAGCTATATTATCATTGAGCTCTACTATAATCGGACTAACGGACAGGTTAGCATGTCCGCACTGCGGCACGCTGCCGGACAGACGAAACAGGAGGCAAAAATCAAACTTTTCATGTGGCCTACGAAATTTTGAAAGAAGCTTTCTTATGTAAAACAATTTAACGATACTGTCATTCAAAGCTACTCTTTTTTTCGATTTTCAAAAAAAAAAACAAGTAAAAGCGTGCTATGTTCGGCCAGGCCGAACCTTGGAAGCACCACCATAGATTCGGCTAAACATCTATACCTTATTAGCAATTTAAGATATTTAATTTTGTTGAAGGGCATAATTTTATTCTACATACCAAACTTCTCTCAAACCAGCAAAAATTAAAGCTTCTAAGAGCCGCGAGACCGAGAGACTCCCATATAGGGAGCCAGGGACGTAGCCAGGGTTTTTTTTGGGAGATCGGTTTATATGGGAGCTGTATCAGGTTACAGACTGATTTGGACCGTATTTAGCACAGCTTTTGGAAGTCGTAACAAAACATCGCATGCAACATTTCAGCCAAATCGGACAAAAATTGCGGTCTTGTAAGGACTCAAGAAGTCTGGAGATCGGTTTATATGGGAGGTTATTGACCGATTTGGACCGTACTTGGCACAGCTGTTGAAAGTAAGAAAACTCTACATGCAAGATTTCAGCCAAATCGGACAAAAATATGGGCTTCCAAGGGCTCAAGAAGTCAAATCGTGAAATAGGTTTATATGGGAGCTATATTAGATTATAGACCGATTTGGACCCACTTGGCACAGTTGTTGGAAGTAATAACGGAACACCACATGCAAATTTTTAGGCAAATCGGAAAAAATTCCGGCTTCCAGGGGCTCAAGAAGTAAAATCCGGAGATCGGTTAATATAAGAGCTATATCAGGTCATAATAAAACACTACATGCTCAATTTCAGTCAAATCGGACAAAAATTGCGGTTTGTAAGGACTCAAGAAGTCAAATCGGGAGAACGGTTTATATGGGAGCTACATCATGATTGTCTGATTTGGACCGTACTGGGAACAGTTGTTGGCACTCATAACAAAACTGTAATTGTAAAATTTCAGCCAAAGCGGACAAAAATTGCGGCTTCCAGGGGCTCAAGAAATCAAATCGGGAGATCGATTTATATGGGAGCTATATCGGGTACATCACCGATTTGGACGGTACGTAGCACAGCTGCTGTAACTCATAACAAAACTCTATGCGCAAAATTTCAGCCAAATCGGACAAAAACTGCGGCTTCCAGGGGCTCAAGAAGCCAAATCGGGAGATCGGTTTATATAGGAGCTATATCCAAATCTGAAGCGATATGACTCATTTGCAATCCCCAACGACCTTCATCAATATTATGTATCTGAGCAAAAATAACGGAACACCACATGCGAAATTTCAGCCAAATCGTACAAAAAATGCGGCTTGCTAGGGTTCAAAAAATCAAATCGGGAGATTGGTTTATATGGGAGCTATATCAGGTTATAGACCGTACTAGACACAGTTATTGGAAGTCATTATAGAACACCACGTGCCAAATTTCAGCCAAACCGGGCAAAATTTGAGGCTTCCAATAGCTCAAGAAATCAAATCGGGAGATCGGTTTATATGGAAGCTATATCCAAATCTGAACCGATATAACCCATTTGCAATCCCCAACGACCTACATCAATATTAAGTATCTGTGCAAAATTTCAAGCGGTTAGCTTTACGCATTCAACCACTGATGTGATTTCGACAGACGGACGGACGTGGCTAGTTCAACTCAGAATGTCGAGACGATCAAGAATATAAATACCTATCCCATAAGGTATCAATATTTCGAGGTGTTACAAGCCGAATGACTAGATTAGTATACCCCCATTCTATGGTGGTGGGTATAAAAAGGAAAGTCGTGTTTTGGTAAGGTCTTACTATTCGAAAAAATGGATCACAGAAACTGTATTAAGTTTTGTGTAACCAAGATGCGCGTTTCAGAAGGGTTTCGAGGAATGGAAAAAACGGAAAAAAGCCTTATGGGGATTACTTTGAAGGAATAAGATAATTATTTATGAATAAATAACAACTTTTTGAAAAAATTTTAAATAACGGTTATTTATTTGATAAGGCCTCGTATTTAATATCAGCCAGGTCGTTGATGTACACATGGATGGACTGGACTTCCAATATAACTTCCAAGGACATAACAGTGTTACCCATGGCAACAGATTTGATTATCATTTTGAATTTATATCTTTATCCCACAAAGTCCGTTCGAGTCACCGCCCACATGGTTTGGTAACATACGTTAGCATCGCTGAATAGAACCAATACACATCAACTTAGTTTTAAAATTAACCGACTAACCACCAGTTTTTGGCACTAATAAATACCTTCATAGCCTTCTTTATCCACCGAAAAGCATTGACTGATTTTCACAGCTGCAGTGCTCCCCATTGCATTGGAGCCAGACCTAACTCGGGAATTTTTCGCTGGAGTGGAAACAGGGCAAACAGTACTAAATTTGACTGGACCGACATTAGTGTACTCATCTCCAAGGACTAGTCATAAATGTAGCTCACATGAACAATTTTAGCCAAATGGGTGAAAAATGTAGGCTTTTATGGGAATCGCCCCCAACGACATACGTACATAAAAGGGTTAGGACCAAATTTTGAAGCGGATAGCTTTATTGCTTCAGGCGCTACAGGAATTTCGACAGATAACAATTCGATCTATTGTTATATGTGCATATTATCAATAGATCCGAATGGTATAGATACTTAGTTTAGTTTTCTTCCAAAAAGACAACAGTAGAGCAATACTGATTTTGCTATAATGTATGTAAAAAGTACGTTTTACAAATTTTTTAAGTGTAGTTTCACCTACACGCTTGGCCTAATAGTGTTTTAACGTGTGTCTTTAGGAGGATTTTGGCAGAGGATTCGTTAAAATTTGGCTGTTCATAAACATAACCATGGCGATATCATCATAAGCTATGTGAGGCGACCCATAGACAACAACTACATGATAATGATGCTGGTGATGCCAATGGCAATTGCATACCGCCAACAAATACAACAAATATAGCCGGCACTCATAATGGCTTGGAAGAAATCGTGCAGAAATTTTGGCCTTTTGTATGCCATATAGGTGACAGGTGGCGCCCGATGTCTACCATAAACCTTATGAGACTCAAGGGGGGCTTTTATTCATCGCTTCGATTATATTTATGTGGAATATCAATTCACCCGCGTTCCCTTGGGACAACAGGATAATACTGAGTAACTTTTGAGAGTTTGTAGAATGCTGCGGCAGCAGCAGTTCAACTATCAATGAACGGAAGCTGCTGTCTTATTGTTTAAAAAAATTCTATTGTTTGTTGTTTGGAGGTGCATGCTGTTGTCGCTGTTATTGACTATAGAAAGGTGTTTTATTATTTTATTGAGGTGACAGTTTCAAACTATATTATTTATTGAATAGAAGCTATTATTAAAAGTTGCTTAATGAACTATAGAGGGAAGGAGATATGGGGTCCTTTGAGCGCTTACTGCCATAAAAAAGGAGAGAAAGTTTCAAGGAAAATAAGATTATTGTCTAAAATTTTAAAGGCCTTTTACCACATGAAATCGATGTGTAATAGTCATAGCTCTTAAAAGAGCAATTAAAACACATCGCGCCCAAATTAATTATAATCGAGTGAAAAATAAGACATAGGTAGGTGTCCTACAGAAGTGTGGCCGAGCTATAGTAAAAGTGCCTCAAATTGAAATTTGGCTAGGGGAATGTATGTTTGGGAGGGGTGGCCACCGTAGCACAGAGGTAAGCAAGTCCGCGTATGACGCTGAACGCCTGGGTTCGAATCCTGGCGAGACCATCAGAAAAAATTTTCAGCAGTGGCTTTCCCCTCCTAATGCAATTGCAAATTTTACTATACGTTGATTGTGTAGAGTAGTTAAATGAGCTATGGTTTTGTGGTCTGGTTGGCGGCGCATGGAATTTCCATCTAATCTTAACACTTACAATCCACTGCCGCCACTCTTGACGGACGATGGTACTGAAGGTATTCAGGAATGAAAATAGGAAGCTTTTAATTAAGGCGAAAAGAGGGTGAAAGTTCAAGGCAAAATGCTGGGATGAGGAACTTACATTGAGATCAACCAGGCGACGTTGGAATTTAGGATGGAGACGCACTTTCCAGGCAGCCAGGATGAAGTTGGCATTAAAGACATAGTAAAACCCAATGGAGTGACCAATATGGAAGGCTAGTTCAGTGAAATTGTTAACGAGGAGGGAATAGTGTGTGCGATTTCTACCATCGACAACTAAGTCGGATTTTCAGGGCAATCTTTTTATACCCACCACTGAAGGATGGGGAATATTAATTTTGTTTAAAATAGCTATATTGTTTAAAATAGCTATTTGTTTAAAATAGCTATATTGTGCTGAAACTCTGCACGGATTACTTGTTTTTTGTCCATAGGCAGGTTAAGTTCGAAGATGGGCTACATCGGAACATATCTTGATATAGCCGCCATATAGACCGATCTGCCGAATAAAAGTTTTAGGTCAATTAAAGCCTCGTTTATTATCCGATTTCGCTGAAATTTGGAACAGTGAGTTGTGTTATGCCTCTTCACATTCTTATTCAATACAGCCTAGATCGGCCTAGATTTAGATATAGCTGCCATATATACCGATCTCTTGATTTAAGTTTTTAGACCTATAAAATATTATTTTATTAACCGACTTGATCAAAATTAGGCACATTTAGTTGGGTCAGGCCCCTCCAGATCGGTTCAGATTTGGCTATACCTGCCATATGGACCAATCTTTCGATATAGGGTCTTGGGTTCGATTTCGCTGAAATTTGGTATAGCGAGCTGTGTTAGGCTCCTTGACATTCCTGTTCAATACGGCCGAGATTGGTCCAGATTTGAATATAGCTGCCATACATACCGGATCTCCAAATTTAAGTTTTTAGACCCATTAAACGTTAGTTTTATAACCAATTTTGCCGAAATTAAGCGCAATGAGTTGCATTAGTTCCCTCGACATTCATACCGAGTATGGTTAAGATCAGTATATATTTCGGTATAACTGCCATATAGACCGATCTATTAATTAAGGTTTGGGGCCATAACATGCGTATTTATTACCCTATTACGCTGAAATTCGGTAAAGCGAATTTTGTCAGGTTCCTCGACATCCCTGTTCAATACGGAGCAGATCGGTCCAGATTTGGATGTAACTGCGATATATACCGATTTCCACATTTAAGGTTTTAGGCCCATAACAGATGAAGTTATCATCCGATTTCGGGGAAATTTTACACAATGAGTTCTGTTAAGTGCTTAGACATTAGTAACAAATATGGTATATATACCGATCCCCGATTTATGTTGTTCGGGCAATAAAATCACGCGAATTCGCTAAAATTCGCTGACATTCGTGTTCAAAATGGTTCAGATCGGTATAAATTTAGGCATAGCAGTCATATACATGTACCGAACTTCTGGTTTAAGTCCTTAGGCCCATAAAAGGAGCATTTTTTAACCGATGAATTTGCTACAATGAATTGAGTTAGACCCTTACATAGCCTTCCTGAATATGATGGAGCACGGACTATATTTAGATATAGGTGCTATGGGTTCATAAATGATGCATGCATATCCAAGGATAATGACGATCGTAAAAGCCAGTGAATGTTTATGTGACGACAAACAGCACTTGGTCTTACGTGCATTAAAATCTACTCTGTTGAAATTTGAAAGAGTGCGTTTTGGTACCTATCTAAACCTTTTTGTTGGAAATCGTTCAGATCGGACCATATTTGGATATAGCTGCCATATAGACCGATCTCCCGATATAGAATATTGAGCCAATAAAAAGGAGCATTTTTCATCCGATTTGGATAGTGGGGATAGTCGACGAGGTACCCCTTCCACTTTTTACAAATGACCAAAAGCTCTTACTTTTCCTTGGAGAAGCAACAACTTTGGCACGTGAACATTATTTGTAAAGAATTTTTTCGAGTCTAGGTTTCTTGGCACACGATGTTCTTGCCTGGCACGGTATAGCTGTGAGCTCGGCTAATAGTGCAGAAGTTCAGTATTAGCGTTTTTGTTCAGACGTCAGTTCCTGAATGTGTCCTCTTACGGTCTGACAGCATGGTCCAACATACCGAAGGCATGGGGTGAGATCAGGGAGGTCTTTATCCCCACTAAATGACAAATAAACCACAGCACGATTAATGGTAATGGTCCCATAAGTCTGCCATTCTTTTTGGCCAAAACACTGGAAATATCAACAGACCTGAAGGTCAGGAAGGCACTTACGCCATAGAACTCAAATGGAGCAAAATACGCATACTTCAACGGTAGGTGGATGGAATACGACATGGCGGGCTATCTGACTACGAGGGGCTTCTAAAAATATCCATAGTCGTGGCTAAACATGCTAACATGTTGCAGAATTTTCAAAGAAGTCGTGGAAGATATTGCGATCTAAAGGCGGGTGAACATCCTCTGGAACAACAACAACGATATCGTGATATAAATCGCCTTTGATATTCATTAATCGGTTCGTGTAACGGATCCGAATCAAGGACAGTGAGATCATAAAAAGGCCACAGAATAGACTGTCGAGATGAAATGCGAGAAATAGATTGAGGACTACACCAAGGAATACGGAGCTAGTGGCTTTCACTCGGAGAATACGATAGGTTAGGAAAGAGTGGCAGTATATTATACCCTCCACCATAGGATGGGGGGTATCCTAATTTCGTCATTTGTTTGTAACTACTCGAAATATTCGTCTAAGACCCCATAAAGTATATATATTCTTGATCGTTGCGAAATTTTATGTCGATCTAGCCATGTCCGTCCGTCTGTCCGTCCGTCCGTCCGTCCGTCTGTCTGTCGAAAGCACGCTAACTTCCGAAGGAGTAAAGCTAGCCGCTTGAAATTTTGCACAAATACTTATTATTAGTGTAGGTCGGCTGGTATTGTAAATGGGCCATATCGGTCCATGTTTTGATATAGCTGTCATATAAACCGATCTTGTGTCTTGACTTCTTGAGCCTCTAGAGTGCGCAATTCTTATCCGATTTGAATGAAATTTTGCACGACGTATTTTGTTACGATATCCAACAACTGTGCCAAGTATGGTTCAAATCGGTTCATAACCTGATATAGCTGCCATATAAACCGATCTTGGGTCTTGACTTCTTGAGCCTCTAGAGTGCGCAATTCTTATCGGATTTGAATGAAATTTTGAACAACGTGTTTTGGTATGTATCCAACAACTGTGCCAAGTATGGTTAAAATCGGTCCATAACCTGATATAGCTGCCATATAAAGCGATATTGGGTCTTGACTTCTTGAACCTCTAGAAGGAATGAAATTTTGCACGACGTATTTTGTTATGATATCCAACAATTGTGCCAAGTATGGTTCAAAACAGTTCATAATCTGGTATAGCTGCCATATAAACCGATCTGGGGTCTTGACTTCTCGAGCCTCTAGAGTGCGCAATTCTTATCCTATTTAACTAAAATTTTGCACGAAGTGTTTTGGTATTACTTTCAACAACTGTGCTAATTATGATTCAAATCGGTTCATAATCTGGTATAGCTGTCATATAAACCGCGCAATTCTCATCCGATTTGGCTGAAATTTAGCATGAGGTGTTTTGTTATGACTTCCAATAACTGTGCTAAGTATGGCGTAAATCGATATAGAACCTGATATAGCTGCCATATAAACCGATCTGGGATCTTGACTTCTTAAACCTCTAGAGGGCCCAATTCTCATCCGATTTGGCTGAAATTTTGTACAAGGGCTTCTCTCATGACCTTCAACATACGTGTCTAGTATGGTCTGAATCGATCAATAGCTTGATACAGCTCCCATATAAACTTATCTCCCGATTTGCTTCTTGAGCCCCTGCAAGGCACAATTCTTATCCGAATTAACTGAAATATTACACAATGACTTCTACAATGTCAATCAGCATTCATTTATGGTCCGAATCGGACTATAACTTGATATAGCTCCAATAGGATAACAGTTCTTATTCAATATTCAATGTTTGTCTAAAAAGAGATACCGCGCATAGAACTCGACAAATGCGATCAATGGTGGAGGGTATATAAGATTCGGCCCGGCCGAACTTAGCACGCTCTTACTTGTTTTTTTTTAAACAAGTTCACAAGTAGTTACAAACAGAATGACGAAATTAGTATACCCCCCATCCTATGGTGGAGGGTATAACAAGGACCATGATTTGCGGATCTGCACCTGGAATGTCCGCACGCTTTATAGAGAAGGTGCAGAATACGCGTTGGCGGATGTATTACAGAAGTACAAGGCAGATATTGCCGCCTTACAGGAAGTGCGATGGACTGGGAATGGCGTCACTTCAACACCAAACGGTGACGAACTATACTATAGCTGAAATAACACGAGGCATGAATTTGGCTGTGGATTTGTGTTTAGTCGGAGACTGAAACACCTTGTCTCCAGCTTTACTCCGGTGGATGAGAGGCTAGCCACAATCCGCATAATAGCCAAATTCTTCAACATCAGCCTTATTTGTACCTATGCCCCGACGGAAGACAAAGACGAGCAGACCAAGAGAAAATACGAGAGAAAATATGACCGCTGCCCCGCCCATGACATTAAAATCTTTCTGGGAGATTTTAATGCGAAGATAGGGAAGGAAGACATTTTTGGTCCAACAGTCGGAAAGTTTAGCCTCCACGAGATAACGTCCAGTAATGGGTTGAGGCTGATAGATTTCGCCGCTTTAAACATACATGGTAATTAGTAGCACCAGATTTCAACATAAAAATATTCTCAAAGCCACATGGCTGTCAGCCGATCAAAACACGAGAAACCAAATTGATCATCACGTTGTGATAGATGGAAGGCATTCATGCACCGTGGAGCGAATATAGATTCGGATCATTACGTTGTTGCAGCAAAGGTTCGCCGCTTTAAACATACATGGAGCGAATATAGATTCGAATCATTACCTTGTTGCAGCAAAGGTTCGCACCCGTCTGAGCATGGCGAGGAAAGTACGATCTGATACTGCACGGAAGCTCGACATTGAAAAGCTGCAAACACAAAAGATGGCAACGTCATACTCCACTCGACTGACCCAACTGTTTGATGAAAGCACTCCTCGTTCCGATGATATAATGGCGCAGTGGCAAACTATTGCCCACTCCATGGAAAATGCCGCGAAATCCGTACTTGGGTACCGGAAGCCCCTCCAAGAAACACAGAGTACGACCAAGAGGGTCGAGATGCTACTGAAGCCAAGAATGCGGCATACAGAGCAACCTTGCAATCCGTAGCAACGCGCCAGATGAAGGAGAGGTATCGGGAGAAAAGAAGAGAGGAGAAATGTCTATTCCGAAGAAAGAAAAAGGAAATGGAAAGACGTGAGTGTGAGTCTAAGCGAATTGAGATGTACAGAATGATGGTATCGATTGTTTACCTCCTAGTCAGAATGAGGTCCAAGTAGCAGTGACCCGACTAAAGAACAACATGGCAGCAGGAGCCGACGGGTTACCCGCTGAACTTTTTAAGACCGGAGGTGACACTCTGATAAGGCATTTGCATCGGCTTATCTGCGCAATCTGGCTAGAAGAACACATACCCGATGATTGGAACCTCAGCATACTATGTCCCGTACACAAAAAAGGAGACAAGACGGAATGTGCCAACTACAGAGGAATAAGTTTCCTCCCCATCGCATACAAGATACTCTTGAGCGTACTGTGTGAAAGAATAAAACCTAAAGTCAATTAGATAATTGGGCCCTATCAATGCTATGGTGGACGGTAAAAAAAAAGAAAAGTAAGAATAGGATAGGAAGCAAGCGGCTATTCATCACACCCCAATCGAGTGCTTCCCTGGAGCGTCGATCCACACTCACAAAAGAATTCACTCACCAAGTGCAAAGCATTGGTACTCGTCGAAACAAACCCGCGTCTGAGAAAACCGGCAGAGAAGTATCTATAAAAACGCCTCCCTGGGATGGATAGTCTGTGCCCCTGTAGACCTGGACATGAGCAGGGCAGGTGTTCGATCGGCCTTGAAGTTTGCCATTCTGATCACACATATCATTCGAAAGTGGAGGTAGGGTCCATCATCCGGATCTTCTTTACGGCAAAAAAGTTAACCTTGATAAAAAACCGGATTTTAAAAAACTCAAAAACTTAAACCGGTTTTTTAAAAAGCCAGTTTATTGATCACCCTAATACAACCAATATTCGGATATCTGCCCCCAAGTTTGCGTTAAAGCTGAGGGAGCTCAGATTACTGAAGGAAAACAGAATACTTTACACCAGGACCAATTTAGAATAGGATATTTAGGATAGGAAATGGCAAGTGCGGTGTCGGTGAGGAGGTGAATGTCCATTATACATTGCCGGATTGTTAGGACGCTCTAGCCCAACTTCGACCGAAGGAGCACGAACGAGCTGCTGGCTTTTGACAAGTTGTCAGTAAACGCTATTATGTGTGTTATAACCGGTCATTTTGTTATAAGCCATGTGGCAGAAGCTGTCCTGTTGAGAATGAGTCTCCTCATCATCCTTACACCTGCTTAGTTCAATAGTCTACCTGTTAAACAATATTCAATATTAAGTGCGGCGCCCCATTTTTCGGGCTTCGTGTCATATTTGATATTGGGCGTTATGTCCACCTGCAGCTTGGTAATTTTTTTGCTGAAATTTTCCACAATCTTTTCTGCTATTACTTTCAACATCCAAGCTAAGTATGAGTCCATCCATAACTTGATATAGCTCCCATATAAACCTATCTTTCGATTTGACTTCTTGAGACCCTAGAAGCATCAATAAAAAGATAGGTTTATATGGGAGCTATATCAGGATCATTTAGGGGCTCAAGAAATATTAACGGAAGATCAGTTTATATGGGAGCTATTATGGACCGATTTGTCGTGGATGCTGGCGGTCACAGAAGTGGTCAGTATGTAAAAATTTTACCAAATCGGATAATAGTTGCGCCCGGTACTAGCTCAAGAATCAATTCAACGCTCACCGCTAAAAGTAGGCGTGGCATAAATCATATAAACTTCATATTTTGTTTGCGTCGTCTTTATGCCCCCACAATCGCTTTAATTTTGTTGTCTCTTAAACCCCTCGTTGGGCCCATAGTGCGTTGCTACTTTCCTATGGTATGCATCCATATGACCCTCTTAGGTTAGAATTAAACTCTAACCTCCTTATCAAGGAGGCCACCGTAGCGCAGAGGTTAGCATAGCCGCCTTTGACGATTAAAGCCTGGCTTCAAATGGTAGTGAAAATCAGAAAAAATTTTCAGCGGTAGTTATCCCCTTCTAAGAACTGAAGATTTAGTAGTAGCCAGCCTTGAAATAAACAAGTCACATTACTGGGTGGCTTTCCTATAAATGGCACACGATTCAGAAATGCCACCTTCAAACCGCTGCTTGAAGCCGGTTCTGTAGGGAAGATGAGCCTGATTGTAGGAAGTAATGTTAATGCACATCACCAGATATCGGCTGACTCGCATGTCAACGAAAGGGGTGAGCTGCTTATCGCATATATTACAAGTTACAATCAAGCGATTTGTAATAAAGGGGAAAACCGACTGTTATTACCAGGAACAGGCAGGAGGTCACTGGTATGCATTCGTCGGAGGCTATTAGAGAAATTGTGTCTGAGCCGAAAATCCTTCGAGTGATAAGAAGTTTCGACTGCTTTAAATCGCCAGGCTCTGATGATGTATCACCGGTTGAATTACAAGCTGTATCTGATAGACTGGTTTTCGTGGCTTAGGGAGATATTCTCTGCTTGTATCAAAATGTCACATATTCTTGTAGGATGGAGGGACACTAAGGTCATTTTCATTCCGAAAGCAGGAAAACCACACGAAAGCGAAAGATTTTCGTCCTATTAGTGTGTCATTCTTTATGCTGAAGACTCCTAAGAGGTTGATAGAGACATATCATAGGGCAAAGATCCCTGGATAT
Source organism: Stomoxys calcitrans (assembly GCF_963082655.1). Taxonomy (NCBI): domain Eukaryota; kingdom Metazoa; phylum Arthropoda; class Insecta; order Diptera; family Muscidae; genus Stomoxys; species Stomoxys calcitrans. The sequence goes on along the minus strand of NC_081552.1, from coordinate 179,118,182 downwards.
CGGCTTTCACGGCAGCAGCATGCACTGAAAAAGCTCTTCACGACCTAGTCGGCTACATAGAGGGTTCTTTCGCAGTAATGGAATATACAATGATAGCATTTCTTGACATTGAAGGTGCTTCCAATAATGTAAAATCGACGTCAATCATGAAGGAGTTCGAGTTTCTAGGCATCAACTCTACTGTAAGAAAGTTTGTTAATAACTTACTTGCTAAAATATGCTTTACGGCAGGCTTGGAATCTGTGGGTATAAAAATATGGGTAAGCAGAGGAACACCACAATGAAGAGTACTGTATCCTCTACTGTGGAATGTAGCCATTAATAATATATTATTGTCTCTAGAAGAAAAGGGTATAAAAGTGGTCGCGTATACTGATGACGTGGCTATTGCGGTTAGGAGAAAGTTTTCCAGCACTCTTAGAGATATACTTCAAGAAGTCTGGGCGTAAATCCGTGCCAGACACAAGTAATTTTTTTCAGCAGGAGATACTGCTACCTACAGTGGCATCTGCTTCCTGGGGAGAGGAGAATGTTCCATTTACTGAAAGCGCTAAATTCCTGGGTGTTTTGCTGGATAGGAAATTAAACTTCAAAACCAAAATTTTGGAAAGGGCAAATAAGGAAACTCTTGCCTTATAAATCTGCAAGAGACCCAAAGTTGCACAAAAGGACGATACTATCTGATGCACTGAATTTAATGCTACATTTAATGCCTCTGAACATTGTGGCTAGACAAATTGTTGCGACCAATGCCGCATCTTTGGTCATGTGGCTGTTACGGACACTGTGTTATCCTTGATACAATGTCCGATGTTCCAGGCAGTGTGGATTACACCCTGCCTGAGCCGATTTTTGATAGAAAGTACAATCACTATTCTTGATAGAACCGATTGCAACTACGATAATCCTGGTTCAAACTTCACCTGATCTGGATACCGGGCCACGGAGATAACCCAGGCAGGCGGAGATAACGGACGAGCTTGCGAGACTAGAAACTACCTTACGCATTCCAGCGATACTGGAATCGGTAGGTATGCCTTTAGCGACATGTAAGCTAAGTTTTCAGGAAGAGGCCCTAAGGATAACAAACGATAGATGGTCGCATAGAGGTGACTGTAAGCTTGCCTAATCAAGACTTGAAGAGGTATACCTTTGGCTTTGCTTCCACTGGCTAGAACATGACAGTCACTGTCTAATCGGAAAACATGCTAACAGAGGTTGCTAGCAACGACTTTTTATTGCAAGGGCCAAAATGGTTTAGATTTGGATCTAAAGGGTGATTTTTTTGAGGTTAGGATTTTCATGCATTAGTATTTGACAGATCACGTGGGATTTCAGACATGGTGTCAAAGAGAAAGATGCTCAGTATGCTTTGACATTTCATCGTGAATAGACTTACTAACGAGCAACGCTTGCAAATCATTGAATTTTATTACCAAAATCAGTGTTCGGTTCGAAATGTGTTCATTCACCGTAACGTTGCGTCCAACAGCATCTTTGAAAAAATACGGTCCAATGATTTCACCAGCGTACAAACCACACCAAACAGTGCATTTTTCGGGATGCATGGGCAGTTCTTGAACGGCTTCTGGTTGCTCTTCACTCCAAATGCGGCAATTTTGCTTATTTACGTAGCCATTCAACCAGAAATGAGCCTGATCGCTGAACGGTGAATGAACACATTTCGAACCGAACACTGATTTTGGTAATAAAATTCAATGATTTGCAAGCGTTGCTCGTTAGTAAGTCTATTCATGATGAAATGTCAAAGCATACTGAGCATCTTTCTCTTTGACACCATGTCTGAAATCCCACGTGATCTGTCAAATACTAATGCATGAAAATCCTAACCTCAAAAAAATCACCCTATATATATAGACTGCCACTTAAACCTTTCTTAACCAATCCCCCCTTATGCTCGCGGCATTCGTAAGGTATTTTGCCATGAAAAAACTTCTCCCCAAAGAGGAGTCGCTCAACAGCACGCTGACTCGGCTGTAAAAAGAGGCCCGTTATCATTGAGCTTAAACTTGAATCGAACAGCTCTCATTGATATGTGGTATTAAAACAAATTACGACAAATCTACAACCTCCTAATCAAAGCCTAGTGCCACATATGCCTAAAATTGTCAGCTATCGGATTCATCCTACCGATTTATACAAAATGTTCATGCTCAAGGATATTTTAGGTCAAATTGGTCTTTTTATATCCACCACCGTAGGATGGGGTTACACTAATCTAGTCATTCCGTTTTGTAACAACTCGAAATATTGATCTAAGATCCCATAAAGTTTTTATATTCTTAATCGTCTTAACATTCTGATTTCATCAGATTTGACAGAAATTTGGGATTAAGACTAGTGTTATGATTCCCAGCATTCATGCCAAGTATGATCCTAGTCGGTCTATAAACAGATATAGCCCCATATAAACCGATCTCCGGTTTTGACTTCTTGATCCCCTAGAAGCCTAAATGTTCACCTGATTTAGTTAAATTTGATCCTAAAACCTATCGTATGACTTACTACATCAGTGCCACGTTTTATCCGAATCGGTCAATATAGTACCGATATCCCAATTTGACATCTTGAAGCCTCAATCAATTCCCGATATGATTGCTACCAAATAATGCAAATACATTAATAAGGGTACATTTTTAGCGGTATCCATGGCGGTGGGTACCCAAGATTAGCTCGCCCGAACTTACCACGTTTTTACTTGTTATTTATTTGATGTTCGATTTATTTGGTTATGATTCATAGGACTTAGATTGACCGAAAAGTTTTGCTTTAACTATTTGGTATTTCCTTTGGATGCCTAAACACCGGTGACAAGTTATTTCTTTCCTGTTCTCATAAAAACTGAGAATGTAATCTGATGTGTTTTGTAAGCAAATAACGATCGAACGGCAAAAACGGTCAAAGTCAAAAGAAATTCAGCAACACTTAAAATAAGAAATCATCATAAATTTTCAAGCATTTTATGAACTTGCCCCACGAAGGCTCCACTTAATAAAATACAAATAAAAATAAAATTCAAATAAAAAAAATCGCAAAAGAACATCAAAACCAATTAAGATATACATAATTGATCACATCCTTAAAACATTGCCGCATTGCAGAGGAGGCATTGCGGTGATGGGAATGGGGATAAAAAGTGACGACTCTAAAAGGAGCACCACCTATTGCCAATGAGTCTGATGCTGATCATGAGGTTGAGACTAATTTTTGTGGTTACACCGACAAAAAGTCAAAAAGACTCATTAGGAGAATTGATATTGGCTTGGCCAAGGCCAACAAAACTAGTGGACCAAAACGAACACGAGCTAGGGAACGCTCACCTTTCTTTGTGTGTGTGTATGTATGTGAACTGATAATGTCACCGTGTTAAACAAACACCCAGTGGAATCGAATCGGTGTTCTTCAAGAGTTTAACATACGTTAAACACACACGAATCGTAAAAATTAAGAAAAACGTTGATTGGTGCTAACAAATGTTTGCCACAGTATTTTGTGCCAGCGATAGGGCCACAAAGCCAAAATCCTCCCTGAAGCAGCCATGCAAAGGACGAATCGACCCAAATCGCAATCGACCGGAAAGGACCGGGCATGTTAATAACAAATGCCAAAATGTTGATGATGATTTTAAAATCCATACTGACTGCAAAATAAGATAAACACCAAATGCTGTTTCGCCTCACCGACTGGCTGGTTGCTATCTGGCCGCCTTTCGTACTCCCTGCCTTTTGTAGCCATTAAAAGAAGGCGGCTTTTTTGAACGCCAACAGCAAATGCCCAGCTTAAGCTTGAGGCGAACCACGTAAGAATATGGTACCTATCTAAAACGGGTGAATGGACAACAACAGAAACTCATGTTAATATGAACGCCATTAATAACCAAAGTAAAACACGGCCACTGCTTTTGTTTGTTGCTTGAGCGGCGTCGACAACAACAATAACAGCGATAGCACCAAAACTTTATGGCGGCCAAACTGAGCAAATGCCCCAACACACGGCTACAGACAAGATTGCATGGACCAGTGCATTTGAGACCATGGTGTTTGTAGTACTTTTTGAATCATTTGCTAATAAAATCAAAATGTACATGGAAGATGTCGGCAAAATCGCGGCGCATATATTAAATTACATTATTGCAAAAGGGGACACTGACGCTTTAGCCGATGACAGACTACAGCGAGGGAAAGAACAAATATTCTCCCAAAGCTTGCAAACAACAAGGCTGTAAAGAGTAGTTACAGTTAGGGACAATAAAATAGAATGGTTATGTCCAAATGGGTTTTATCAAGATGAGCAATAAGTTATCACAATGGGTATTACCCTGGCCTAAGAGGATGTTTAGACGACTAAGGTCTTGGCATTAATCTCCGCCAAACTAGATAGTAATCACGTTTTGTAGTTTTTCTTTATACCCACCACCACAGGATGGGTGTTATTCTAATTTTCCTCATTCTGTTTGCAAATACAATGCAAATTTGCCCACGAATATTGCATTTACAAAGGAACCCGGGTAAACTTCTCACATATCAATGAGTTCAGTCCGATTAGATTTTAGGCTCCATGATTTGTTTAGGTTAGGTTGAATGATACCAGACGTAGATGTCCAGGTATCCGCCTAGGCCATATTGTGATTCCTCATAAGCCTTTATCTCGAAGATCCAAGTTGTTCAACGGGCATTGCCAATTATTTCGGCACATTCCATCCATGTACTCTCTTGTACCATTATGATGATAGGATGAAAGATTGCACTCCAATGCCTGAAAGAAAAAAGATCCCAGTATCTTATTCCTACCATGACTTAATGCCCCACATTGGTAAAGGAAGTGATTACTATCCTTCGCGTAGTCAGATCCCTGACACCAGCGGCAGATTTCTTAGCTTATTATGTCCTATTATAATAACAAATAACCGTTCTTACACTGAAAAAAAATTGTCCAAAATTTAAGATTTTTACTTATTCGCAGGATTTTGCAATGAAAACGAGCCAAAGAACCAAAACTTTAAAGTAAAGATGCTATCTTTAGAATTAATTTTCCATTTACTAACGAAGATTGATTCACATTCAGGAGCGTACTGAGAAGGCTCACAGATGTTTGGGCACTATGTAGACGGGCCGTAGGCTCGAAATGGGGCCTGAATCCACTGGCTCTACAGGAGCGTGATTAGACCAATACTTACTTACGCCTCAGTAGTTCGGTGGACTGCTACGGGGAAAAAGTGCAGGGTCAGTGAACATGTTGTCTTGGCATAGACGGAGCGATGAGGACCACGCCCACTTGGGCACTGGAGACTATTCTACATATCCGACCCATTGACATACAGATTTAGTGTGAGGCAGCTACTGCGGCTATGAGACTTAAGGCGATGGGAGAATGGATTGAGGATGGGAGCAGCTCATTCCATCGCGGTATAATCGAGGCGGCGATAGGAAACCTGGAAGGAAGGGAGGAGGTTTCCGATAGGATACCAGAGTTGAACCTTAAGATCGAGTGCGAGGCACTGCTGGCATCGGCAGTTAGCACCACACCACTTTACGCATTCTGTGATCGCCCAGATCTTCGCCTGTAGGACCGTACTATGGTCAGACAGTCTAGAACAGATCTCAGTCCCTAGGTTCTCAATTAAGGCCCCCCCCCCCCAGGCCCATTCTGTCCACTAGCTTTGATCCACCCGTGTACCATGATTTCCAGATGGCAATACTAGGGTTCCGCCAATCTAATTGTGCCGCTGGCAGCAGTGCCTCGCACCCGACCTCCAGGGTCATCTCAGGTATCCGATCGGAAACCTCTTCCCTTCTTTATAGGTTTCCTATCGTCGCCTCGATTATACCGCGATGGTATGAGCTGCTCCCATCCATTGAAATTAAGACAAAAATTGTTTCAGTGTAGACGAATCCTCGTCGTTGTTAGAAGAGCATATATGTTACGATTCGCACGTTCTTCCCATAGTTGTTTCGTTCGCTCATAATCTGCTGTTGAGTTCCATCAATCTAACCACGTTTCCCTGTAACTTGTACGGAGCTCGTAGTGAACATGTGATAGAGGCGGTTGAATTTCCGTTATCGAGACTGTGGGAAGATTTGAGCTCTCTCTCTCGCAAGCATATCAGCCTTCTCGTTGCCTGGCACATTTTTGTGAACAGGGAACCAACATAGGATGGCTTTGTGTTGCCTATGCCTTCGCCCCGTTTTAGATTCAATATTCATACTTATATGAGTCTAACACATCCTGACTATCACTAAATATGCTGACATCCGACAGGTCAATACCTTTAGACAGCACTGGATAATACTGCAATCGTCCCTCGTGCGATTACAGACGTCGATCTGAAGTTCTGCGCTGTGTATTCGGAAGGGTAGATATTAGCACACGCAGCCTATAGTCCACAAATTCCTCCCTCGTTAGGTAGTCAAGACTGCAAGCCTGCCATAGCCCCGTCGAGTAGACTGGTATGTCTGGCCGGTAGTCCCCGAAGTTGATCCAGTTGTAACACAAAAAAAAATACAAATTGGTTTCAATCATGAAATTAGATGATCCAATTTATTATTTAATTGAAACTGATTCAATTACGAAAATGATAATATCAATCACCGTTTTTGAAAAAGTAATTGAGATAATTTACAATTAAAAAAATTGCGTTTTCAATTAAAACAAGTAAAAGCGTGCTAAGTTCGGCCGGGCCGAATCTTATATACCCTCCACCATGGATCGCATATGTCGAGTTCTTTTCCCGGCATCTCTTCTTAGGCAAAAAAAGGATATAAGCAAAGATTTGCTCTGCTATTAGAGCGATATAAAGATATGGTCCGGTTTGGACCACAATTAAATTATATGTTGGAGACATGTGTAAAATGTCAGCCAATTCGAATAAGAATTGCGCCCTTTGTGGGCTCAAGAAGTAAAATAGAGAGATCGATTTATATGGGAGCTATATCAGGCTATAAACCGATTCAGACCATAATAAACACGTATGTTATTGGTCATGAGAGAATCCGTCGTACAAAATTTCAGGCAAATCGGATAATAATTGCGACCTCTACAGGCTCAAGAAGTCAAGATCCCAGATCGGTTTATGTGGCAGCTATATCAGGTTATGAACCGATTTGAACCATATTTGGCACAGTTGTTGGATATCATAACAAAATACTACGTGCCAAAATTCATTCAAATTGGATAAGAATTGCGCCCTCTAGAGGCTCAAGAAGTCAAGACCCAAGATCGGTTTATATGACAGCTATATAAGGTTATGGACCGATTTCCACCATACTTGGCACAGTTATTGGACATAATAACAAAACACGTCGTGCAAAATTTCATTCCAATCGGATAAGAATTGCGCACTCTAGAGGCTCAAGAAGTCAAGACCCCAGATCGGTGTATATGGCAGCTATATCAGGTTATGAACGGATTTGAACCATACTTAACACAGTTGTTGGACATAATAACAAAACACGTCGTGCAAAATTTCATTCCAATCGGGCAAGAATTGCACACTCTAGAGGCTCAAGAAGTCAAGACCCAAGATCGGTTTATATGGCAGCTATATCAGGTTATGTACCGATTTGAACCATACTTGGCACAGTTGTTGGATATCATAACAAAACACGTCGTGCCAAAATTCATTCAAATCGGATAAGAATTGCGCACTCTAGAGGCTCAAGAAGTCAAGACCCAAGATCGGTTTATATGGCAGCTATATCAAAACATGGACCGATATGGCCCATTTACAATACCAACCGACCTACACTAATAAGAAGTATTTGTGCAAAATTTCAAGCGGCTAGCTTTACTCCTTCGGAAGTTAGCGTGCTTTCGACAGACAGACGGACGGACGGACGGACGGACGGACAGACGGACGGACATGGCTAGATCGACATAAAATTTCACGACGGTCAAGAATATATATTCTTTATGGGGTCTCAGACGAATATTTCGAGTAGTTACAATCAGAATGACGAAATTAGTATACCCCCCATCTTATGGTGGAGGGTATAAAAATAATTGAAAATTTTGAAATTTTCAATTAACTTTTTAATTGGTTGATTAAAAAATAAAAAATTATTAAAAATCCCAATTAATTTCTATATTTCGTACACACATGTTTACCTCCTGGACCATGAAATTGGGGTGCGTTGTTTAGACAAAGGTGCGTGGACACCCGTATAAAAAAAACTGCCTAGCGGCGGTTCGTAAAAAAATTTCGGGTGTCGTGTTGGGATGCCCCATAGATTTGTTGTTGTCATAACAGTATGTTGTGCATTGAGCTGGCAGCCCTTGGCAGATGAAGGACTCCATCGGTTTAATCCGCCACGTAGAACCGGCTGCCATGTTATTGCCATAGATTTGTCGAAATGTGGGACGTATGGGTCTTTGATATAGCCTTCGTTTTATATTGTAGGGGACAAAATAGTATTCAATTAAATTGACTTAAGCACTATATTTTGAAACTTTTTAGGATTTGATTAAAAAAATAATTTAGTCAATTACTATTGAAAATGTCAAAAACTTCAATCACGACTGTAGTTGAAGAAAATCATGTTCAATTAAAAGTTATTGAATAAATTAATTTGTTTATTGAAAATGATTTTATTTTCAATTAAATCGAAATCGAAAAAATATTTGCAATTTTTTTTCTATGTAAGCAGCGTCCTATCGGCGGATTCTTGGACAATAAACCAATGATAAGATACCTCCTTTCTATTGAATTTATTTTTGGTTTGTTAAGGACACTTTTATCTGCAAAATTCAAAAATAATTACTAAGATAGGATATGGGGGAATATTCATTTAGTCATTGAGTTTGCAACACATCGAAATATCAAATTCCGACCCTACAAAGTATTTATATTTCTCGATCGTCGTAAAATTCTAAAACGATTTAACGATGTACGTGTGTCTGTCCGTCCGTCTTTTGTAATCACTCTACAGCCTTCAAAATTTGAAATATTGATCTGAAATTTGGCACAGATCTGTCTTTTTGATGCACGCTGATTAAGTTTTTGAACGGGACAAATCGAACCATATTTGGATAAACCTGCCATATAGACCGATCTGCCAATAATGCGCCTAATATCCATAAATGCTTTATTTTTTATCCGATTTCGCTGAAATTTTAACCAGTGAGTTATATTAACCCTCCCGACAGTTGACCCAAATATAGTTAAAATCGGACTATATTAAGATTGCTGCCAAATAGACCGATCTCCCGATAAAGGGTCTGAAGCCCATAAAAGCCTTATTTATTATTCGATTTCGCTGAAATTTGAAACAGTGAGTAGCTTTAGACCTCCTAATATCTGATAAAAATATGGTTCAGGTAGGACTATATTTAGATATAACTGTCATATAGACCGATCCGATAAGGGGTCTGAAAGCCATAAAAGCTTTATTTATTACCCGATTACGATAAAATCTTAAACAGTAAGTTGTGTGGGCACTCCTATATTCGACCTTAATATATTTTAGATCGGACTATATTTAGATATAGCTGCCATATAGACCGATTCCGCCGTTAGAGGGTTTGACGCCAATAAAAGCTTTTTTTATCCAATTTTGCTGAAATTTTAAACTGTTAGTTGTTTCGAGCCCCCCGGCACCCGCCCACATATGTTTCAGATCTAACTATATTTAGATGTAGCCGCCATATAGACCGATCTGCCGTTTAAGGGTCTGGAACCTATTATAGTTGCAGTTATTACCGAATTGCGCTGAAATTTGAATCAGTGTTTTTTAAGCCACCGGCCATCTGACTCAATTATGGTTAGATATAGCTGTCATATAGACCGATATGCAGAATAAGTGTCTGAAGCTCATCAAAGCTTTATATATTACCCAATTTCGTTGAAATTTGAAATAGTGAGTTGTTTTAAGCCTCCCGAAATCCAACCCACATTATGTCAAATCAGACTATACAGATATAGCTGTCATAAAGACGGATCTTCCAATTTAGGGTCTTAATCATAGAAAGTAGATTTATAGACTGAAAATGTTACTCATATATGAGTTCTCGGGACTTGAATAAAATATGATCAAGACCAGCTCTTTTTATATATCAGTGGAGTTATAATAAAATAGGATGATTATTATATCCTTGTTTAATTTGGTCCAGATCGGTCCAGAATTATTTATTGGAATATTTATACCCTACACCACTACTGTGGTACAGATAATATATAATATACCTTAGTGATATAATACCTTAGTGAATTTGTTTGTAACTCCCAGAAGGAAGAGAAATAGACCCATTGAAAGGTATACCGATCGATTCAGAATCACTTTCTGATTCGATCTAGCTATGTCCGTCCGTCTGTCCGTCCATCTGTCCATCCGTCTATTTGTCCATGTTACTTTATGTACAAATAACGGGTCGCAATATTCATCCGATTGTCTTTCTTCAAATTTTGTGTAGGCATGTTTGTTGGCCTAGGGAGGAAGTCTATTGTAATTGTAAAAAATCGGTTCAGATGTAGATATAGCTCCCATATATATATATATTTATCAGATTTTAAGAAATATTGCAATAAAGTGGTCATTTGTTAAGCGATTCTCTCGAAATTTAGCAGCAAGGATTTCCTTAAGATTCTTTATATAACTGGTGAATTTCATAAAAATCGGTTCAGATTTCGATATAGCTCCTGTAGATGTATATCGTCCGGTTTTCACTTCTAGAGCCACTGCAAGCACTTTTATTGACCAATATTGTCAGAATTGTGTATAACGTTTTCCTCGATGTCAAGCACAACATCTAAGAAGTTAGGTCAAAATTGGTTCAGATTTAGATGTAGCTTACATATATATGTTCGCCAGATTTTAGGTAATTTGCAATAATGTTTTTATTTGTCAATCGTATTTTTTACAGTTTGGACATATTTGCTCGAAATTTGATACGGATCTGAAAACATCCGCCGAGGTCCATCAAAATTGGTTTGGAATTGGTTATAGCCCCCCCTTTGTAAGTATAGGGTATTTTAAAGTCCGCACCGCTCGACTTTTGCCTTTAATAACTGGTTTTAATCTCTATGAGGAAATGAGAACTTTTATATCCCCGAAACCGGTGGAGATATTGTAGATCTCTAGCGGATTTTTTTTGTAGGGGTTTTCTAGCACTATCCAGTATCCAATAAAATTTTGAAAATCAGAAGATTTGGCAGCCCGAATAATTTTTCGAAATACCGAGGTGACCAACTTTAGGGACCTGCCAAAAGGCGCCGGGAGAACATAGGGCTTTGAAATTCGATTTTAATTTTTATGCATGATTTGGATTTGTGACAAAATTTACAATAACTTTGCCATGACAACTGTCCTCATCTGATTATTCAGTTAAAAGTTATATGGTTTGGAAATCAAAAAATATAAAAATGTGTATTTTTTGTATTTTTTGGTCAAAATAAGTATTTTTATTGAAAAAGCTTGTTTAAATACCTTAGTTTGTACTTTTTTTGTGAACAAGACATATTGGAGATACGTTTTAAGTGAAATTTTGACAAGATATATGAACTTAAACGGGTACTTTACGTATTTCAAAATATGCAATTTTGTATCCCCCATATGGGTTTCTGTTTTTTTACTTCATATGTCCCTTAAACCCATGAAAAATTATTATTTGCATTTAATTATATTTCTAGCCTCCATAGCAAATTTACTAAAAAAGTGCCGATTTTGAAATCATCTTTGCACCATAAGGGTATTTTGGGGATTTTTGTAAAAAAAATTGGGGCAGAATTTATTTTTGGTTTTCTTAAGGATAATTTTTCTGCAAAATTCAAAAATAATTATAAAGATATCTCAATTTGTTTTTTTTTTTTTTTTTTGAATTGTATCAATAGGAATTCGTGCACTATCTAGCTAAAGATTTGGAAACCGGACCACAAACGAAGATTTCGCAGCCCCAAAAAATGTTCAAAATACCGAGGTGACCAAATTTTTTTCTAGTTTTTTTTCGGTTCTATCCCATTGTGCGTTGACAGACTGTCAACTTATACATATATTCAACTGTACAAATTATTTTAAACCATTAAGCATAATTGTTGAACTGTTGCTAAAAATTTCTTCTCTTCTGTTATATAGGCCATTATCTCCATCCGTTATGTTCTCCAAAAAGCTAAAACCGCAAACTCAAGAAAACAGTCTACCTATGCAATACCAACAACATCCCATCGCAAAGTATGTAAATGGAAATCACAAAAATTACAGGTAGAAATTTGATTACGCCACTCTATCGGCCACATAAACTTTGAATGCTCATAAAATGACAATAATTTCATTGAGGAAACAAAAATCGACCAAAACTACCCACGATAACAGCAAGAAGAAGCACTGCGACACAGACCCCTTTTACGATTTTATCTTAAAGATTCGTGTATTGACGACTATTAAATGTTCATTGTATAAAAGGACAACATGGGCATTTAGATACACTGAGTTGTGATTTCGAAAGGGAAGTGAATACCTGTCCCACCCTCTCAAACAATGACTCTGCATGGTGTCCACGTAGAACAATAAAAATGACATGGAGAGCATTGTTGTCCTCAGCCCATTGCTTGTTTTTATTGTTTTTGATTTTTGATCATCTTTCAGAGAGATTCTTTTTTTTTGAACAATCGTACACAAATCATTTGGAAGACGGCGACGACGACGTCATCATCATTATAACCCAACAATATAACCAGGTTGTTGTCAAGCAACACCAACACCAACTACATTTATCCGTGTAAGTACGCATGTAATAGATGCTCATGGTAGGCAAGGACTTCACACAGTGATGCAGCCATACGCAAAAGGTCCTGCTGGTTAGCGATAACATTGGCGTCGGCGTACTGTTGAGTTATTGTTAGCCAATCGCTTGTCATTCATATGTTTATGAACGAAACGAAAGACATAGAATCCCTATCGAAATAATAAATAGGAAAAAAGGTCCTTTTCTTACTCTTAGATCAGATAAGTGGAGAAAATGTCTGTGGAAATGTTTCGTTTGTTTCTCATGGCGCCATAGTTGTTTAATGGCATATGAGCGGGAGAAATGGTTAACACATTTTATTGACAATCGAGATGCGACGAGCGTGACAGTGTGATAATGGGGTCGATCCAACAAACATCCCTTTTACCAGCAAATAAATTTTTATTCACCACACACAGACGCACGAGTCGATAAATGATGATGATTCCCTTCAACACTTCAAACGTTTAGCGAAACCCTGATAAGATAAAATGGAGGAATAATCTTCACGACCCAATACTTGAGATCACTAATGGGATTTTTTCATTGATTATTATATGGTGCATAATGAGGCAGTTAAATCTAATAAACTTCAAATAGTATTCTTGGATTATTGTAGAAAAGTTTTATACGAGGGTTACATTTAGTATGTTATATGCAGGCAGGGAAAACAACAAAGAAGTCAAGGCCAAGTTAAATGTAAAAACGCTTTAAGTTCGCCCGAACCGAACTTTGGATACCCATTACAAGAGATACGCTTATGATCCCGTATAATATATTTGATAGTTATATTATATGGCCGTCTTAGCTCAAGGTCTGCGTCGGCGGGAAGGTAGGGAACTTAGAAGACTCCTCGACAGCAGCAGTTGGGGAAGCATCTAAGAAGGAACTAACCACCACATCGCAAGTGTTAAGTGGTCTGAGAAAGAATCGTTCCTTTGCTTTCTCAACTTCACCCTGATGCGTCGAAAGAGTCTTGTGAGGATGAACTCCTGACGGACTCAGAAGAAGAGGCCAACGAAACAATGCAAAGCGCAGAGAATCGAAAAAACTGGTTAAAAAAATTTGCTATTTGAGATCGGGTAAAAATAACTCTTGAAGTTTTGAACTGTTAGAGCTGAGCTGTTAATGGGATCAAATGCGAAATTTCAAGGCCCTAGCGCCTCTTAGCAGGTCACTAAAATTAGTCACCTCAGCATTTGTTCGGGCTGTCAAATCTTCATTTGTGAAACGGTTCCAAATTTTTTGCTGGATTGTTGTCAAAAATTCCTACAAAAAGTCTAGTTGGGTCTTTTGGCTTCGGGGATATTCGAATTCTAATTTTTTTTTTTTAATTTGGTCGGTATTTTGCGTATTTTGCGATTAACGTATTTGTCAATTCTTGATAATTTGGTGATAAAATTTACAACGACTTTGCCGCAAAATGTTTGGAAATCCGACAATTCGGTTGAAAGTTATAAAATTTGGAAAAAAAACAAGTAAAAAAAACAAGTAAAAACGAGTTAAGTTGGACGCCATGGAAATATTAATCATACTGCCATATCTAAAGTTATATCGAAATAGGGGCTGGTCTGGATCATATTTCATTCAGGTCACGAGAACTCTTATAAAGGGCGATTTGTTAAGAGCTATAGGAAAGTTTTTCAAAAAAAAAACACATTAAATTCATAAAAATGCATAAATTTATTTGAATCGATAGTACGGTCCATATAAATTTTATATTTGAAGTTTATTTCATGCAAATGTTGACCACGACTGCGTCTCGAATGGTCCATCCGCTTAGTCCAATTTTGACATACTTTTTTTCAACATTTCGGCCGGTATCTCACGAATAAATGTTTCTATGTTGTCTTCCAATGCGTCAATTGAAGCGGGCTTATCTATATAGGCATGAGCTTTGACATAGCCCCAAAAAAAAAAAAAAAATAGTCGGAAGCCGTTAAATCGCACGATCTAGGCGGCCAATACACCGGTCCTGAACGTGAAATAAAATGTTCACCAAACTCGTAGCAATGGAATCTCAATAAGTCCATTGCTACGGGTGCTGTGTGGCATGTGGCACTGTCTTGTTGAAACCACATGTTATGCAATTTAAGCTCTTGCATTTTGGGCAAAATAAAAGTTGGATGTTATCTCACGATAGCGCTCACCGTTCACAGTTACGCAACGGTTCGCATCATCTGTGAAGAAGTACGGTCCAATTGTACCACCAACCCATACAACGCACCAAACTATGACTTTTTCTGGATGTATTAGTAGCTCTTGCATTGCTTTTGGCTGATTTTTACACCAACATCGACAATTCTGCTTATCTACGCACGCATTGAGCCAAAAATGAGCTTCGTCGCAGAACGCAAGATGCGCGCCATGAACTTTTTTTAACAGAACACGCATTTTGATAATAAAATTTAATAATTTGCAAGCACTGTTCGTTTGTAAGATTATTAATGGTTTAATTATAGACCAAACTGAAAATGTTTGACTGTAAAACAAAACTTGAAACATGCGTGAACTGTTTAACCCAGTTTTGCCAAAAAGATAAAAGTTAAAAAATCAATCAATACAAGTCGCAGTTTCAACGAAATCAGGCAATATATAGCAGCTATACCTATATAAACTGATCTAGATCACATCTGGTTCGGATGTCGGGAGGCTTAAAACAACTCACTATTTAAAATTTCAATGTTAAGTTCGGCCGGACCGAATTTTGGATAGCCACCACCTCTGGAATATATGTAAACCACCTTTCGTCAAAATCCGGTAAAAAATGTATACCTTATGCCCCATAGCATCTATATCGAAATATGTTCCGATTTGGACTAAATACTAATAAGTACAAGGCATTGTTCAATTGATATTGATCTTTTTAGTAGCTATATCTAAAAATAAACTTATCTCAACCATATACGACACGGATGTTGAAAAGCCTAACATAAGTCACTGTGTCAAATTTCAGTGAAATCGGATTTTAATGCGCCTTTTATGTGGCCAAGACTTTAAATCGAGATATCGGTCTATATGGCAGCTATATCCAAATCTGGACCATTTTAAGCCAAGTTGCAGAAAAATGTCGAAGAGCTTAACACAACTCACTGTCCCAAATTTGGGCGAAATCGGACAATAAATGCGCCTTTTATGGCTCCAAAACCTTAAATCGAGAGATCAGTCCTATGGCAGCTATATCCAAATCTAGACCGATTTAAGCCAAATTGAAGAAGGATGTTGAAGGTTCTAACCCGAAAAGATTAGGATTCCATTTTAACTTTTGGCCAAAAAGTTCTGAATCCTGACTATAGTCCAATTTCTGCATTTAAATCTCCGATATCGTAAGGCTGCTTGGGCGGTATTAAAGGTTCTTCTGATGGTGGTAGGATCTGACGTGGATCTTATCCAGAAACCATTGTTTTCGGAGGAATGGTTCGTGGACTAAGAATTCCTGGACTTAAAATACTCAATGGTGCGGGGAATGGGCGATATAGAGACTGTATTCCAGCAAAGAGTAGTCTAGTTCGGCCAGGCCGAACTTTGGATACCCACCACCTCGGGTATATACGTAAACCATCTTTCGTAAAAATCCGGTGAAAAATTTATACCTTATGCCCCATAGCAGCTATATCGAAATATGTTCCGATTTGGACGAAATACTAATAAGTACAAAACATTGTTCAATTATGTATAACAAAATATTGGTCTTTTTAGTAGCTATATCTAAAAATAAACTGATCTGAACCATATACGGCACGGATGTCGAAAAGCCTAACATAAGTCACTGTGTCAAATTTCAGTGAAATCGGATTTTAAATGCGTCCTTTATGGGGCCAAGACTTTTAATCGAGATATCGGTGTATATGGCAGCTTTATCCAAATCTGGACCGATTTGGGTCAAGTTTCAGAAAAATGTCGAAGAGCCTAACACTACTCACTGTCCCAAATTTAGGCGACATCGGACAAAAATGCGCCTTTAATGGGCCCTAAACCTTAAATCGAGAGATCGGTCTATATGGCAGCTATATCCAAATCTGGACCGATCTGGGCCAAATTGAAGAAGGATGCTGAAGGTTCTAACTCAACTCACTGTCCCAAATTTCAGCAAAATTAGATGATAAATGTGGCTTTTATGGGCCTAAGACCCTAAATCGGCGGATCGGTCTATATGGGGGCTATATCAAGATACAGTCCGATTTAGTCCATCTTCGAACTTATGGACAAAAAAAGAATCTATGCAAAGTTTCAGCTCATTATCTCTATTTTCAAAGACTGTAGCGTGATTTCAACAGACAGACGGAGATCGTAGACATGTTTTCGGGGTATATTCGATGATATACATACGACCTACCAATGCATGGACCTTAAAGCCTCCACACCTAATATAGCCGATGGGCCCGGTCGAACGTAACATTGGTACTTGGTTCCAATTACAGTCGTGATTGAAATTTTTGCAATTTTCAATTAAAAAACCAACAGTTTCAATGAATTTTTTAATTGAATCTGCAAATTTTTTTCTATCACAATTATTATTGAAAATTGTGTATCTATACCCTACACCACTACTGTGGTACAGGGTATTATAACTTAGTGCATTTGTTTGGAACACCCAAAACGAAGAGAGATAGACTCATTGATAAGTATACTAACCGACTCAGAATCACTTTCCGATTCGATTTAGCTATGTCAGTCTGTCCATGTAAATTTGTATACAAAATACAGGTCTCAGTTTTCATTCGAGCGTCTTAAAATTTGGTACAGGCATGTTTTTCGGCCTAGATACGAAGAATATTGAATTGTAAAAAATCGACTCAGATTTAGACATAGCTCTCATATATATGTTTCGTCCGATTTGCAGTAATAATGCAATAAAATGGTCATTTGTTAACCGATTCTCTCGAAATTGGGAAGAAAGGATTTTCTTATGACATTACTGGTGAATTTCATAGAAATCGGTTCAGATTTATATATGGCTGTCATATATGTATTTCGCCAGATTTTCACTTCGAGGGTCTCTGCAAGCGCATTATTGACCAAATTGTGCACATCTCTTTCCTCGGTGCCTACCACAATATCTTAAAAGTTTGGTCAAAGTCGGTTCAGATTTAGATGTAGAATGTTGTCATTTGCCAACAGTATTTATTACGGTTTGCTCGAAATTTGATACGGATTGTTTAATAACCCATCTGAAAACATCCTCGGTGGATGATCAATCAAAATTGGTTCAGAATTAAATATAGCTTCCACTTTGTACCAATAGGGTAGGTGTACGGTATTATAAAGTCGCCACCGCCCGACTTTTGCCTTTCCTTACTGGTTTTCAATTAAAAAATTAATTCTGATTCAATAACTTTTTAATAGAATCTTAAAAATTTTACGAATATGTTGCTTAAGTTAATTCAATTGAACGTAATTTTGTCCCCTACAATAGGGGAAGGAGATCTCAAAGACTTATATGTCCCCCCTCTCGACAAATCTATAGCAATAACATGGCAGCCGGTACTACGTTCCGATGGAGTCCTTCATCGGCCAAAGTCTGCCGCCTAAGAGCGCAAGACACTGCTACGACCTCAACAACAAATCTATAGGGCACCCCTTCCCGTCACCCGAAGCTCTGCGCGAGAGTTTTTTTTACGGGTGCCCACGGACCTTTGCCCAAACAATCGGGTGGCACCGTCTCTTGCGTAACTACTGAGTGTCTATGATATTCGATACGATAAGGCGAGTTATTGGCGCCTTAAATAACTAATGACCATCATGTTCCCGCGGAAATCGGTCGTATTGACCGGGACGAGCGTTGCTCTCCTGTAATAGCTTAAAGACGATCGCCACCTTCACATGCAAATGTGGATACAACAACAACAATATAGAAATTAATTGGAATTCTCAAAAAATTAAAAAAAAATTTTAATAGGATCAAGTAAAAAATTAATGAAAAATAGCAAAAATTCCAATTATTATACCCACCACCGTAGGATAGGGGGTATATTCATTTAGTCATTCTGTTTGCAACACATAGAAATATCAATTGCTAACCCTACAAAGTATATATATTTCGGTTCACCGTAACATTCTAAGACGATTTAACGATGCCCGTGTGTCTGTCCGTCCGTCTGTTGTAATCACTCTAGAGCCTACAAAAATTGAGATATTGAACTGAAATGTGGCACAGATACGTCTTTTTGATGTACGCTGGTTAAGTTCTTGAATGGGCCACAGGACCATATTTGGATATAGCTGCTATATAGACCGATCTGCCGATAAAGAGTCCAATACCCTTAAATGCTATGTTTTTCATCCGATTTCGTTGAAGTTTGAAACAGTGAGTAGTTTTAGGTCTCCCGACATATGACCCAAATATGGTCCAGATCGCACTATGTATATATATATATATATATATATATGTATACCTCCCATTTATTCCGATCTGCCGATAAAGGGTCTGAAGCCCATAAAAGCTTTATTTGTTACCCGATTTCGCTGAAATTTAAAGCAATGGGTTATTTTAAGCCAAAAGACATCTGACCTAAATATGGTTCAGATCGAAATATATTTAGATATAGCTGCCATATAGACTGATCTGCTGATAAAGGGTCTGAAGCCCATAACAACTTTATTTATTACCCGATTTTGCAGAAATTTGAAACAGATGGTTATTTAATACCTCCTGATATCTGACCCAAATTTGGATCAAATCGGACTGTATTTATGTATAGCTGCCATATCGACCGATCCAAAGGTAAAGGGTCTAAAGCCCATAAAAGCTTTATTTTTTAACCGATTTCGCTGAAATTTGAAACATTGAGTAATTTTACGTCTCCTAACGTAAGACCCCAATATGGTGCAGATCGGACTATTTTTGGATATAGCTGCCATATAGACCGATCTCCAGATGAAGCCTATAAAAGCTCTATTTATTACCCGATTTTTCTGAAATTTGAAACAGTGGGTAGTTTTAGGCTTCCCGACATCCGTCCCAAATATGGTTCGAATCGGACTATAATTAGGTAGAGCTGCCATACCACTGATCTTCCGATAAAGGGTCTGAAGCGAATAAAAGCCTTATTTTTATCCGATTTCGCTGAAATTTGAAACAGTAACTAGTTGTAGGCCAACCGCCAGACCACCCCAATATGGTAAAAATCGGACTCTATTTAGATATAGCTGTCATATAGACCGATGTGCCGATTAAGAGTCTAAGGCTCATAAAAGCTTTATCTATTTCCCGATTTTTTCGAAATTAGAAAGTTATCCAATTTTCACCGGATTGTGACGAAAGGGGGTTACATATATACCCGAGTTGGTGGGTATCCACAGTTCCGCCCGGCCGAACTTAATGCCTATTTACTTGTGTTTTCATTGATCCAATTAAAAAATTAATTAAAAAAAAGCACGCTAACATTCGAAGGAGTAAGCCTAGCCGCTTGAAATTTTGCACAAATATTTCTTATTAGTGTAGGTCAGTTGTGATTGTAAATGGGCTACACCGGTCCACGTTTTGATATAGCTGCCATATAAACCGATCTGGGATCTTCAATTCATCTAGAGGGCACAATTCTTATTCGATTTTGCAGAAATTTTGCATGAGGTGTTTTGTTATGACTTCCAACAACTCTGCTGAGTATGGTTGAAATCGGTCCATAACCTGATATAGCTGTTATATAAACCTATATGGGGTCTTGACTTCTTGAGTGTCTGGAGTGCGCAATTCCTATCTGATTTGGCTGAAATTTTTCACGACGTGCTTTGTTATGACTTCCAACAACTGTGTTAAGAATAGTTCAAAACGGTCCATAACCTGATATAGCTGCCATATAAACCGATCTGGGGTCTTAATTCCTTGAGCCACTTGAGGGCGCAATTATTTTCCGGTTTAGCTGAAATTTTGCATGAGGTGTTTTGTTACATATACCTTTCAACAACTGTGCTAAGAATAGTTCAAATCGGTCCGTAACCTGATATATTGTAGCTGCCATATAAACCAAATGGGAAATTGACTTCTTGGGCCTCTAAAGGGAGCAAGTATTTTCCGATTTGGCTGAAATTTTGTACAACGACTTCTCTCATGACCTTTAACATACGTGTCGAATATGGCATGAATCGGTTTATAGCCTAATATAGCTGCCTTATAAACCGATCTCCCTATTTTACTTCTTCAGCCCCTAAAGTGCGCAATTCTTACTAGATTTGGCTGAAATTTTACACAATGACTTTTATTATGATCTCAAATATTCAGTTCAATCATGGTCCAAAATGAACCATAACTTGATATTGTTCCAATAATATGGCAATTCTTTTCTTTTATCCTTTGTTTGCCTAAAAATGCGATCCATGGTGGAGGGTATATAAGATTCGGCCCAGCCGAACTTAGCCCGCATTTACTTGTTTCAATCCCATGGCAGCCGGTTGTACGCACCGGATTGACCCGATGGAGTTCTTCATCGGCAAGGGCTGCCGCCTCAGTGTATAACACACTGCTACAACAACAACAACACCAACTTTCTCAAAAACGTTGATTGATATTATCATTTCTGTGATTGAAGCAGTTTCAATTAAAAACTTAATTGGATCAATTAATTTCGTGATTGAAACCGATTTCTATTTTTGATACTTCAATGTGTGATAATTTAAAATATAGCCATTACTACAATAGTATGCTTGCTGCGTTTAGTTTTAGTCCTATTAAGTGCAAGTCAGATGTTATGGATAAAATATCAATGTAAAGTTTGCACTGGTAAGTTATCGATAATGTGCAATAACAGATAATAGGAAGCGGTTATTTGTGATTTGTACTATATACTCGTAGTATCAAAATAAAACACACCAATTTTTGTCTCTGGAAGAAAGAAGTGTAAATGTGGTCGTATTCTGATAAAGTGGTGATTGAGAGAATTTTCACAAAAATTGTAAGCGCCCAGCTTTTACTTCTTCGAAAAGTAGCGTACTTTCGACAGACGGACGAACGGACATGGCTAGACCGACTTAAAATGTCATGACGATCAAGAACATATATATGTATGTACTTAGACAAATTTCAAGCGGAGTGAAGAAATTTGTCTACCCCCATGCTATGGTGGAGGGTATAAAAACACAATGCTGTCATTTCCTAAGTACGGTCCCAATCTCTCTGCACTTTGTTGCATTTCAATAAAAATTGATTCCACCAATAGGTCCATTTTAAGAAAATTGTATGTATTTTTAAGTAATCGCTTCATTTGACAAAGCGTTTCTCACGCCATTGTCAACTTGATATGGTCTAACCAGAAACAGTTGTGATGCTCCAATAGTTGCCATAAACGAACATTTTGTGTGCGAATGGAACATCAAAACTAAACAATTTATGAGAAAATTATACACCAATAAAACAAATGTTACACTCGACTGAATAATTTAACAAAATGCTAAAGTGGATTTCTCGCAATGGAAAAATAAAGCAGCCCCAAGATAAAAGCAGGTACATGTTTTACAGCAACAATCTATGGATGATTGAAATAAGCAGACATGGGTTGTCTGAACAAACGTAGGTAATTTATGCAAAAAAAAAAAAAAAAACAGTTAACAACATATTGGACAATGCCTCCTACTGAAACCGAAATTGGACTAAATTCAAAACTACGTCAATGTCAAAATGAAGAAAAATCCACTGAAGCGCAGCGCACCACCATAGCCTGAACATGGAATAAAGTGATGAGGCGAGTAGCGGTGGTGGCGGTCAGTAACATTTGTCGTTGCCCAAATGGTCAACTCTGTAAATGACCAAAACTTGGACCCAAAATATATCAAAGACAATAACTGCCTTAACCGAAACTATAAAGCAGCATAAGATATGCATAATGACAAATTTAAGACATTTTACGGTCATTTGGCTAAAAACAACAGACTGGTGGAATTGTACTTCAAAATATTTGCTTAATTTAAAGACTGGTAAATACTGGCCTGCGCTTGATCTCTCTCTCTCTTTCTACTACGAAAAGGGACTCTACGTTTGACTGTTGGTATGTCCGAATGTTATTTATTGACCATATCCGTGGGTGAGCAATTTTTCACTCACATGGCCAATAACCATTTAGCCAGACCTACATTGCATGAATGTCAAGATAAGATATTTTGTGACTTAAGCAGTCTTTGGCGTTCTGCGGTAAAAACAAATGCATGGCATAAATTGTATAGAACAATGTAACATACGATTGCTATGATCCCTTAACTGACAATAAGGCAAGCAGCATTAATAAAAACATGGTATACGTATTCAAATTTGTCATTTTACTCACTTATTTTTGTTTACATCAATCAATTGAGTTAAAAAGAGGTTCTGTGCCAAGGGTTTACCATATTTTGTGAAAATGTCATGGTGCCGAAAATTTTAACAACGCTGCAAATCATGATGAGCGTATAGTATGAAATATTTTCTAGGAAGATTTCTGGGGATGATTTCTAAAAGTACTGCGCACAGTTAACGAAACGAACGAAAAGACAGTTCATTACAGAAGAATGCATATTTTTGTGTTTGCAAACTCAGGAAATAGTGTCTCTGGGTAAGGCAAAATGAACTACAACATATTTACGCCACCCTTGATAACGTACACAAGAACATGTATTGTGGGGAGAAAAGTTAAAATGTAATACTTCAATGGAAAGATTGTGAGTTTAGAGACATGGTCCCTTACTGATCTCATCGTTTTACCTGTCCTACGAGGAGGAATCCCAGAGAGACAAACTGAAACCACTTCGCGGAGAGGGTTAACAAAAATCTTTGTACTATAAGCACTTTGCTTATTGGTAAAAAGAGGCTTGAAGGGGCACAGAATCTGCTAGCAAAAACAACTAAAAGTTTGGCCGAATCTTATATACCTTCCACCGTGAATCACATTTGTCGAGTTCTTTTCGCGGTATCTCTTTTTAGACAAATAAAGTATTAAAGAAAAGAATTAGGGAGATTAGAAATAGGGAGATCGGTTTATATGGGAGATGTATCAGGCCGTTTCAGACTTTATTTAACGCATATGACACGTTGAAGGTCATGGAAGAAGACGTTGTACAAAATTTCTTTAATTGGATAATAAATGCGTCCTCTAGAGGATCAAAAAGTCAAGATCCCAGATTGGTTTATATGGCAGCTATATCAGGTTATGGACCAATTTGAACCATATTTGGCACAGTTATTGAAGGTCATAACAAAACACGTCATCTCAAATCAGATAAGAATTGCTCTTTGTAGTGGATCAAGAAGTCAAGATCCAAGATCGGTTTATATCGCAGCTATAAAAAAACATGGCCCGATTTGAACCATACTTAGCACAAAAGTTGAAAGTCGTAACGAAACACGTCATGCAAATTGTCAGCCAAATCGGATAGGAATTGCGTCCTCTAGAGGCTCAAAAAATCAAGATCCCAGATCGGTTTATATGACAGCTACATCAGGTTATAGACCGATTTCAACCATACTTAACACAGTTGTTGGAAGTCATAGCGAAATATGTTGTGCCAAATTTCGGATACGAATTGCGCACTCAAGAGGCTCAAGATCCGAGATAAGTTTATATGATAGCTACATCATGTTATGGACCAATTTCAACCATACTAAGCACAGTTGTTGGAAATGATAACAAAACACGTTATGTAAAATTTTAGCCAAATCGAATAGGAATCGCGCCCTCTTGTGGCTAAATAACTTAAGAGTCAAGATCGGTTTATATAGCAGCTATATCAGGTTGTGAACCGATTTCAACCATACTTAGCACAGTTGTTGGAAGTCATAGCGAAATATGTGTGAACCGATTTCAACCATACTTAGCACAGTTGTTGGAAGTCAAGTTTCAGCCAAATTAGATATGCGCCCTTTAGTGGCTGAAGAAGTCAAGAACCAAGATCGCTTTATAATGCAGCTATATTAAAACATGGACCGATATGGCTCATTTATGATCCCAACCGACATACACTAATAAGAAGTTTTTGTGCAAAATTTCAAGCGGCTAGCTTCGAAAGTTAGCGTGCTTTTGACAGACAGACGGACGGACATGGCTAGTTCGACTTATTTCGAGGAGTTATAATCGGAATGACGAAATTATTATAACCCCATCCTATGGTGCAGGGTATAATAATAACAAAACCAAGCTACGTGTTGACTGGAATCTGTATGGGGAATCCCTAAAAAAGGCACAAGAGAAAGGTGAAATCATCCATGAATGACACATGGGTCTATTTTATGCGAGTTGATATGAGTCCTTCAGGTTCTGCAGTTTGTTCTCCAAGGACTTAAACCCATTCTGAGATGATCGAGTTACTGACTCCTAACCATTAGCCAGGGTGCTCATGACTCATGGGTCTGTTCTATGTGAGTCGATATAAGTCCGATAGGTTCTGCAGTTTGCTCTTCAAGGACCTTAAACGCCTTAGTTGCATTTTAAACGATGACGGAACCTGGACGGAGTTGCTCGAGTTACAGGCAGTTTAGTATTTCTCTAGGTGCTGGGAAATAGCCGGTGGATCAATGTTCATAAATATTATCCATGTCCGTCTAAAATAACACAGTGCAAAATCAATTTCCCAGATTGAGGACATGATAAAAAGTCAAGAAGTCTCTCATACTTCATTTCTAAGACTCCCAAGAGCAGCGTCGCCGTTTTGGGCTTTTTCTACCAAATTTGGTAGGATTTACTTTCCATTTTAAGGATTTGGTCGAATGAACCCATTTCGATTTGGTAGATTTTTAGCGAAATTGTATTTTTATACCCAACACCATTGGATGGGGTGTATATTGTATTTAGTCATTCCGTTTGCAACACATCGAAATATCCACTTCAGACTCTACAGAATAAATATATTGTTGATTGTAGTAAAATTCTAACACAATTTAGCGATGCCCGTGTGTATGTCCGTCCTTCTGTTGTTATCACGCCACATCCTTCGAAAATTGGGATATGCTGCTGAAATTTGGCACCGATTTATATTTTTCCAAATGCAGGTTAAGTTCTTGGATGGGGCAAATCGGACAATGTTTTTTAGCTACCATAAAGACCAATCTGCCGATTTAGGGTCTACAACTCATAACAGCCGCATTTGATATCCGATTTCGCTGAAATATGGGTCAATGTGTTGTAATAACCCCCAGATATTCGGACCGAATATGATCAATATTGAGGTATATTTAAATATAGCTGCCATATTAACCAATCTTCTGATCTGACGTTGTGAGCCCGTAAAAGGCGCAACATTTACCTGATTTTGCTGATATTTGATACAGTGAGATGCATTAGGGCTACATAGACCAATCACCCGATTTAAGTTCTTGAGCCTATGGAAGGTGATTTTTTGCTCGATATCGATTGAATATGGAGTTTCATTAGACTTATCTATATGTTTGTCGAGTATCCTCTAAATCGGATCATATTGGGATATATATAACATATAGAACGATGTGCGATGTGCGATGTAGGGTCTTGAGCCCATACAAATACAAATTTTGCCCATGAACAGCCCACTAAGGAACAAGGGCAAACTTCTCACATAGTAGTAGTAGTAGTAGTAGTAGTATTTATTTTCATAATTCTTTATGTATACAATGTGTGGTAAGATTTTGTACAATATATAAATAAATACTTAATATTAATCTCTAAGACATGACATATTGTCGTTAGTCTGCATATGGGGTTTTGCTATTGTTATACATATATATACAGATAATATTCAGTTTAATAGTTGAATTCATTTATCAGATTTAGCCTGTATCTCATAGCCATTTTGGTGTATTTTGCAAGCCGTGTCCATTCTACAACTGCGCCATCAAGAAGACTTATTACTTCGTTTTCTGTTAATATTTCCTTGTTAAAATATATTTTCCTAATTTCTTTTAACACCGGGCACCGGCCTATGAAGTGTTCCACGTTTTCTATCTCCATTGTGTTGCAGAGCGAACATATTTCGGATCCATTGTTCCTGTATATATTACCATTTAGAATCGTTGTTTCTGTTCTGATCTGTAGTATGCATCTTATGTCTTCGATCTTATATGATGTTTTTAAATAGTTTGCTCCTTTCATAGGATCTAAATTTCTGTATATCCTACTTGTGCTCTGCTTTCTCGACATATATATATTATAATTCTTTACTCTTAGTGCTTGTAGCAGTTTAGTTCCGTTTTCTTTCCAAGTTGTTTTGTTCAGATTGTTTATTGACCACTCAATATCATGTTCCGCTCCCATTTCATTTAGGCGTTTTACCCAGGATAATTTGTTCTGCAGTATTTTCTTTGAAAGAAGAAATGGTAGACGAGATTCGTCGTACTCAAATAGAGTTTTAAACACATATCTTATGTTTAAATCTAGTGTAAATATATGTCCATTTTCGATGGAAGTTTCTAGCATTATGGCGTATGTTGGTATGCAATCTGGGAGATTAAGCATTCTCTTGATGAAATATGTCTGCAGCTTGTCAACTTCCTCAAAGTGTTTGTAACCCCATACTTGCGCAGCGTATGATTGTATTGATCTGCTAACGGCTAGAAAGAGTTTCCACTTAGATTGAAGTGGTACATCCTGTTTTTTTAGAAAGTCGTTCCATGTGCTATTTATACTAGTTTTTGCTGCTTGATTCCTTTTTTCAACATGCTTGCTAAAGCTCATGGATGGTGTTAATGTTACTCCTAGATAACAATATTCCGATGTTATCGTCACAGGATTCGATTTAAATGTCCAGTTTTCATTTCTGGCTATTCTCCCACCTTTTCTAAATACCAT
Organism: Stomoxys calcitrans; assembly: GCF_963082655.1. Classification (NCBI taxonomy): domain Eukaryota; kingdom Metazoa; phylum Arthropoda; class Insecta; order Diptera; family Muscidae; genus Stomoxys; species Stomoxys calcitrans. The sequence continues at coordinate 179,090,730 of NC_081552.1, read as the reverse complement.
AATTTTTGATTTATTTAAATTTACTTCGACTGTCCATAGTTTACAATACTCTTCCAAGTTGTAGATCATTTGTTGTAGCACATTTGGTTCATCGGCTAGTATTACGATGTCATCGGCATATAGAAGTAATCTTACATTTAATCCATTTAGGTTAACTCCGCCTTCTAGAGTGTCATGCAGGTCATTTAGGTACAGAGCAAATAATAGCGGTGAGAGTAGGCATCCTTGTTTGACACCTGACGAAGTATTGAAGTATTCCGACAATTCATTTCCGGTCCACACTGCTGATGTTGTGTCTTTATAAACGTTTTCGATAAATCTTACAGCTTTCGTTGACATGCCTATCGATTGCAGTTTGAATATGAGCGCTTTCCTTGAAATGTTATCGAACGCCGCCTTAAAGTCAACGAAAAAAGCATACGTTTTCTTTTTTTGGCTGAAATTCAAATGTACGATTGAGGATAGGTTATAAATATTGTCAGACGTGCTATAATTTTTACGAAAACCTGCTTGATACTCATTTAGTATCTTATGTTTCTCCGACCATAGTGACAGTCTTTCATTAAGTATGCCCATCATTATTTTTGCAATACAATTCATAAATGCAATACCTCTATAGTTGCACGACAAGGTTCTATCCCCCTTTTTGAAAATTGGATAAATGATAGTCCTGAGTAATGATTCATCAACACAACCGGAGTCGTACAAGGTATTGAACGTATTCACAATTTCTGCCAATAGATCATTTGGTGCATTTTTAAAAAATTCGTATGGCACTCTATCCTCGCCAGGAGCCTTATGGTCTTTTGTTTTACTCAAAACTTTTTTGACTTCCGACAGTGTTATTGGCGTGTCCAGCTCGTGATAAAATTGCAAATTGTGTGCATATTGGATGTCTGATTGCTCTTGGTGAGGATTTAATAGATTTTTGAAGTGCGTTTGTAGATCTTCTGCAGAAGATTTAATTTCTTGATAGTAGTTCGTGTTTCTTATTTCTTTGGCAATTTTCCACCACTCTTTGCTATTTTGCACTCTTTCTAGGTTGCTTTCTATGATTTTATAGTAAGAGTCTTTAGCTTTTTGACAGATTTCCTTATATTTTTGCCTTTGATCCCGATACTCCAGTCTATTTTCCTCGCTACTGTTGGCCCTGTATTTCTTGAGTGTGGCCTGAACAAGTATTCTTGTTTTATGGCACGTTATATTAAACCATTTTTGTTTTGGAGTGAATTCTTGGCTTTTTACACTTACATCATAGTGAGCCTCTTTTATTATCTTTACTATGTCTCCGCAGGTAAACGATATTGTTGTTTGTTTTCTATCTTGTAAAACTGATGATACTTTGGATTGGTATTTTGCTAAACCTTTGGGGTTCCAATGCAATTTAGGTAAAAGTTTTGATTTGTTCTCTTTTGTAAGCATTTTCAGAGTCAGAATTATTGGAAAGTGGTCTGACCACATTTTATCATCTACATTAAATTTTTCTACAAATTTCAAAAGATCTTGACTGACGGCACATATATCGTTAACTGATTCGCCAACGCCACTAACAAACGTAAACTCTCCATTTTCATCACCCGCCGTCATACCGTTGATAACAAACAATCCAGAGTCATAGCACAGGTCCAAAAACTGTCTTCCTCTGTTATTTATAATAATATCCTTGGACTTTCTTTTCTCAAAACCTGCCGAAAATTCTTCTTTATATACCTCATCTAGGAGTATCTGCATGTTCCCAATTCTGACGTTAAGATCTCCAATGACTATTGGATTTACAACTTCACTGTGCCGGGTTACATTTTTTACGATTTCGTATGTTTCTTCCCACATTGCTGATCTCATATAGATAGGTATAATAGTGAATGCCGTGTTTTGAGTTTTTATGCAAATAACACACATATTCTCTATAGTTTGGAATGTACTATTGAAACCCTTTATCCGCAAATCCTTTTTGATTCCCAGAAAATATCCTCCTATACCTCTTCCGTAATTACTTTGTCTCGTAGCTGGTATCCATTTCTGCTCAAACTCTCCGAAGTAAATTTTAAAGCGTTCAAAGCTATCAGCGCAGACATGGGTTTCTTGTAAAGCAACGATATCCATAGTTTTTATATAGGCAAAGAAATCTGCAAATAGAACCTTGTTTGCTAGGCCATGTATGTTATAAGACAATATTTTTATGTTTATAGGATAACTTATATCTAAGTCTTTAAAGGTACACACATTGTTTCTTATTAGTTTTTTTGATTCGATTTTTGAAGCAATTGGTGATAGTTTAAACTCACGTCTTCGATGATTTCTCCATATAGTTCTTCTCACATATCAGTGAGTACAGTCCAATTCAAGTTTAAGCTCAATGACGGGCCTTCTTCTTATAGCCGAGTCCGAACAGCGTGCCGCAGTGCGACAACTCTTTGGAGAGAAGTTTTACATGGCATAGTACCTTACAAATGTTGCCAGAATTAGGAGGGGAAAACCAAAGCTGAAATTTTTTTTGATGGTCTCGCCAGGATTCGAACCCAGGTGATAAGCTTCATATGCGGACATGCTTACCTCTGCGCTACGGTGGCCTCTTGAGCCCATAGAAAGCGCATTTTTCTATTCTATGTAAAATTTTGGTCGGAAATTTGTTTTTTTATTTTTTCATTGACACTTGCATGTATTAGGAACCGTTCCTTCTCAGGTATGGGGCTATTAAAATGCTTGCACTAAGGGTAGGTGACAGTGACAGTTGAGAGTGTCCTTCATGATGTGGTTGACTACATTAAAGGAATTTTTTGTGTGGATGACTTTACTTTGGCGGTCTTCTTGGACTTAGAAAGGGGCTTTTAATACCTTAAAGTTGGAATTAATACATTGGGCTCTGGTAGATATAAGGGTCCTTCCTTTTGATGACGGAACCTGGACGGAGTCGCTCGAGTTACTGGCAACGTAGCATTTCTCTATGTGCTGGGGAGTAGCCGGTGGATCAATGTACTCGATGTTAATGTATAATCGATGTCCGTCTAAAACAACACAGGGCAGAGTAAATTCCCTGGTTGAGGATATGATAAACGCACAAAATGACTCTCATACTTCATTCCTAAGACTCTGAAGAGACTCATTGACACTTGGGTGTATTAGGAACGGTTCCTTCACTGGTATGGGGCTATTAAAATGCTTCCACTAAGGGTTGTTCAGTCGACAATGCCCTTCATGATGTACTTGGCTACATTGAAGGAAATTTGGGTGTGGATGACTTCACTTCCCCCTCCCGCGGTGCCCCCTGTGTAGTGAGCTAATATATGCCACATGCATTCTTAATACATCAGCCGAAAAAGCATTTTTTTAAATAATCCAAAATATATAAATGGTGCAAATTTGAGATTATACGGTTGAAAAAAAGTTTCATTCGGTCACTTTTCGCCAGTACAAAATTTCATTAGATTCCTTTTTTCCTAATTCCAGCTAATCAGTTCTACTCTTGGGTATTTTTCTATCCATTCGTCGTTAGTCTGTCCGTCTGCAATTGAAAAATGGCAGGCCAAGGTGTTTGTTCGAAAATGGCTCCAACAACAAATGAGAAAAGAAGAGAACGTGAAGTTCTTTCAATTCAGGAAAAATAAGAACTGATTACAGATCACAGTTAATACACATCTCGGTTGGTTTGTAATCAGAAAAATATGGTGTAGGCAAACAAACTTTACGCGATTTAATATAAAAGAAGAAAATAATTTTATCTATGCCCCATGATTCGGTTTGAAAAAAGACAGAAGTAAGACAAATTCTATAAAACATTGGCTTCGATAAGAAACGCAAAATGCTTTTGCTTCTAGATGAGAGCACAACCAGATGTAAATGCTATACTATTGTTATACTATTTCTTCCAACGAATTCCTTAATTCAGCCCTTAATCAAGGAGCAATCCGAAGCTTCAAACTCCGGAAATTAATCATCCAAATACTTTTGGCTTAAGAAAGCAGACATATCAAGACAGCTTTGTGCATAGTTGGTATATCTTGCGACAATGTAACACCATAAGTCAAAAGTAAGTCAAACGTAATGTTCGAGGTAACGAAAATGTAAATTATGCTGCGGAGGGATTGTAATAACGCCTGGATGTCCAATTAGAGACCTTCAAATTAGAGGTAGTGCAACCATGATGTCACATCCTGTGCTATGGAATCTGATTCCATAATACATATGGCTAACAAAAACAAACAATACGAGCAATTGCAAATTTGAAAGAATCAGACGAAGGACTCAGAAACTCAATGGGTCTAGCTCTTCTCCTCTTTAGCGTTGCAAAACAAATGCACACAAACTTATAATGCCCTGTACCACAGTGGTGATGTAGGGTATTAATATAAATAAATAATGAAATTTGAAAAAAATCTCTATTCCTTGGTGTTTTGCATTGACATCCAATAATGGTGCCAAGTTTGGTCCGAATCGGTTCACAATCTGAAATAGCTCAAATATAAACCGATGTTCTGATTATACTTCTTGAGCCCCCTATTGGGCGAAATTTTTCTCAATGACTTTTACTATGGTCTCCAACATCCAAGCCAAGTATGAGCCGATTAGATCTATAACTTCATATAGGTCCAATATCATAGCAAATCTTATTCATTGTCTTTAGTTATGTGCGGAAAACTTGACAAATGCCATCGATGGTGGCAGGTATATAAGATTCAGCCCGTCCAAACTTAAGTTGCTTAATAAATAGCAGTCGGATGTGTACATCCGTCTGCTATGAGTAATAAATAGCAGACGGATGTCGAAAAGCCTTACATAAGTCACTATGTCAAATTTCAGCGAAATCGGATAATAAATACGTCTTTTATGGGGCCAAGACTTAAATCGAGAGATCGCTCTATATGGCAGCTACATCCAAATCTGGACCGATCTGGAACAAATTCAAGAAATATGTCAAGTGGCCTAATACAACTCACTATTCTTAATTTCAGCAAAATCGGGCAATAAATGTGGCTTTAATGGACCTAAGATCTTAAGTCGGCAGATCGGTCTATGTAAGGGCTATATCCAGATATAGTCCGATATAACCCATCTAGGAACTTAACCTGCCTATGATCAAAAAAAAAAAATCTGTACAGTCTCAGCTCAATAACTCTGTTTTTAACTGCAGCGTGATTTCAATGCACGGACGGACATCATTAAATCGGCTTAGAATTTTACGATGTCTTGCAAACGGAATGACAAAACTAATATACCCCAACCCTTCGGTGATGGATATAAAAAAAGTTTTTAGAATTTAATTTCTTTGTTGAAACATTTTTTACTACTTTGCCTTAAGTCGAATTCGAGATAACTTGCTCCTACTGCGGGCATAAGTGTTTGACTCCAACTCCGCAGCCCCGGTTGAGATTGAGTGGTTTTGGAAGATGTTCGTGATGTTTTATTTGCGGACTTTGTGCCGAATCAGCTGATTTGTTTCCTTTTATGTTTATATGGGCTGATGTGTCGGCCAGGGTAACACTGTGCGTTGTCTGGATGGGTGAGGACTAACAGGCTTAGCTTTAATCCCAGAAAGACACCCAGCATTCTTCTCCTGGTGAAAGGAACCTGTCCTGCATGGGTTTGATTTGTCGCTCTCTCCGGAGTATTTGGGAGTGATTCTTGACAAGAAAATAAGAAGCTGAGGGCCTATGGATGTCCGATATGGCATTGTACTCTGGACAACTGTGCCCTTGGCAGAATGATCGATTAGGTACAAGGTACCGCAGCAGTGCTGATCTCCATCGCAAGAAAAAGTGCTGCGAGATAGGCGGAGGATGCCTATCTTGATATCAGGTCTCTGCACCTATATGCTTGGTTTGTGGCAACGAAGATAGCCCTATGACTAAAGGTTTTATTCTCTCCTGCTGCAGAATGCAGATGCGGCACGCAGGCATGCTATACGCGATATCCAAAGAAGCGATTTTTTATCTGGGTCGAGTAAAGCGGATAGCAGCCGAGGTTACCAGTCGCATGCCTTCCAACTTATCTTAAGGTAATCCAATAGTTAAGAAAATAGCGTTCTAACCGCCTCGATCTTCTGCGCTCATTCCAAAATCTCTGACACGAAGTTTCTCCCAATACTACAATAGATCTTTCCATTGGGCTTTTGGTCTTCCCGGTTTGCGTGTACCACCGTGTTTGCCTGCAAAAGACTTCTTTGCTGGAGCTTCTTCATCCATTCTGACAACATGACCTAGCCAACGCAGCCGTTGTATTTTTATGCGTGTAACTATGCTATCGTCGTCATACAGCTCGTGGTTCATACGTCGCCTATATTCCCCATTAACGCAAATTAGTCCATATATTTCACGAATGATCTTTCTCTCACATACTCCAAGCACTGCCTCATCTGCTTTCACAAGTACCCATGCTTCAGAAACATATAACAATATGGGTAGTATCAGTGTCTTGTATAGTGTAATCTTCGTCTGCCGAGAGGTGGCCTTCATTCTAAACTGCTTACTAGTCCAAAATAGCATCTGTTTGTCAGTATTATTCTTCGCTTTATCTCAAAACTGGTGTCATTCGTTTCGGTTACGGTGGTGTCGAGGTAGATAAAGTTACTGACTATCTCAAAGTTGTTTCTCCATTTTCTTTATCTGCTCGGTTGAACAAGGCTTTTTGGGAATTGAAACCATCCATTTCGTCTTATCTCCATTTACTGTCAGACCCATTTTCACTGACTCTCTTTCGATTCTTTCAAAGTCTGCAGTTACTACTTCCGGTGACCGACCTATGATGTCGATGTCGTCTTTCCTATTCTTACTGAGGAACGTGTATCAGCAAGTCTCATCCTGCAGAGTCTTATTAATGTTTCAGGGATACCAAACTCAGACATGGCTTGAATTACTTTTAAACGTAAAGGGGTATCGAAAGCGGCTTTGTAGTCAACAATGAGATGGTAGGTGTTGATTTGTCCTAATCGGGTCTTTTTGCTGGATTTGGCACAATGTGTCTAAAGCCGCATTGATAGGGCCCAAAATCTCATTGAATTTAGGATTTAATCTTTCACACAGTACGCTTCCGTCTTGTGTACAGGACATAGTATTTCGAGGTTCCAATCGTCGGGTATGAGTTCTTCTAGCCAGATTGCGCAGATAATCTGATGCATACGCCCTATCAGCATGTCGCCTCCAGTCTTAAATAGCTCAGCGGGTAACCCGTCGGCTCCTGCTGCCTTGTTGGCCTTTAGTCGGGTCACTGCTACTTGGACCTCATTCTGAATAGGAGGTCAACATTCTATACCATCATCATTGATAGGTGAGAGAAACTCTAATTAAATATCGGTTCATATAGTGACTGTATAACATTTCGAACCGTTTCGGACTATCCTTGATAATTTGATATTTAAAACCGCCTGCATTACAATTTATACAATGTTGTTGGTCAGACACATCTGTATGCGTATTGCGTCAATAATTCTTAATAACAAACAACGCCTCTTCATCCTTCCGGCCGAAATCAAAAAAAGAGAAAGAAAAAAAAACGACTAATCACATTATGACACATTTTGCATAAGAAACCAATGTAATCAACAATGTGAGGAGCATTCTTCCTAAGAATATCCTAAGCATATGGCAGTTGCACCCCAATGACACTATCCCCTTGTTTCTGGTGTTATCAGCCTCAGACGAGTGAAGGCAGTGATTTGCGTGTGCATTTGACATTTTATCGCAGTTGATGGATGAGCGTTAATTATGATTTAAAGTGTGATGAGTTTGAATGGATTTAAATACTTTCTACCATTCTCATTTGGTAGCAGCGATAATATGCTTCGATTTTTTTTTTTAAATTTCACGGAGAAATATGCTCCTTTTGACTTTTTTATGTCTGCCAGCCGGACGAGAACATTGATATTGTGTCTGAGAACACATGTTAATAGCTTTTAAATTCAATCAATTTTGCATAAAGGCCTTTTGGGGCAGACAGGATGTTAACCCTTCTTTCAATTTTTATTTAAATGATGGATTATTAAATTGTAGGATATATTCAAAACAAATTTCGCTAAATAGCTGCAAAGTATACACCATCTGTGTAACAGAGAAAAAGGGATGTTATTTCCTTGAATTTTGAAGTTAAAAAATTTTGATCACCAGTTTTGTGAGATTAGCGTAGCTTTGTTCCATGCAGAAAGTGTGCAATAGAAATGTTTGTTTAATGTTAATGGCATATTAACTTGAATTTTGCAAAAAATCAACTTCTCGACTATAGTTTGACATATAGTTTGACATATAGTTGACATATAGTTTGTCTTTTAGTAAAATTCCCATGAACATTTCATTAAGGAACAAGGGATACTTCTCTCATATCAATGAGTGCAGTCCGATTATTTTTTTTTTAAGCTCAGTAATAAGTGGCCTCATTTTTATGTGCCGAGTCAAAACGGCGTGCCGCATAGCGACACCACTTGATAAAGAGGTTTTAACACGGTAGGACACCTCATAAATGTAGCCAGAATTAGTAAGGGGATAACCACCGCTGAAAATGTTTCTAATGTTCACGCCGGGGTTTGGCTGTAGACGTTCGGCGTCATAGGCGGACATGCTAGCCTCTGCGTCACGATGGCCACAGAAACAATGTTGTTGACATACACATGCTCGAAGGCTTTCAAATTTGGACCCTCTATGACTTGAACATTGCAGTAGTTAATTAAATTAACCAAGTTGTCACCACATTCAAAAAATATTTTTCAGCAATCTCTCCCCGTTATGGTGAATTTTCTTACGACACTTGTCGTTCATAATAGGATAAGCGCCTAAAATACTTTTTTGAAGTGCATATTTTTCAATTTTATTATAATGCAAAATTATCGTCTAACTGAAATTGTAAAAAAATTGTATTCCTCTCAAATAGGAACAATCTTTCATCGTCGTTATCGATTGGCACTATCACTATCACTTTTACATTAACATTTTTATTAAAATATTTTCTTAGGGATAGCGGTTTTTGTGTTTTGATCACAGACTATCAATAAATCCACTTTTCATTCCTTTAAATCGGCAATACATGCTTTTAAGTGTGAGTGTGCTTTCAAATCTGATGAAAATTGTGGCAACGATGTGCAAAATGTTATTGAAATTAATTAATCACTATAAAACAACAAATGACAACATACGTTGACAGAATAAAATAAATGCAAAAAAAAACATTGATATTGTGCAGGGTTGTCCAACACTTGCCAGGTAAGATTGATAAAAATAATTTTCCAGTCAGGAAAGTTCATTTTCTAATACTGAGGACCAAAGGGAATATTTTACATATCAATGAAAGCCGACCCAATGTTTAATAGCTTTCAGATAGTTAGGGGCCCTTATCATTGGCGTAGCTAGGGGTGCTAACCACCCCTCAACGAATCTGTAGCACCACCCAAAAGATTAGTTAGTATTTACTACTGTTGACTATTGCTTGTATTCCACTTCAAACCTTCTGATTCTAAAAAAAAAAACGTGCTAAGCCCGACCGGGCCGAATCTTATATACCTTCCACCATGGATCACATTTGTCGAGTTCTTTTCCCAGCATCTCTTATTTGGCAAAAAAGGATATAAGAAAAAATTTGCTCTGTTATTAGAGCGATATCAAGATATGGTCCGGTTTGGACCACAATTAAATTATATGTTGGAGACCTGTATAAAATGTCAGCCAATTCGAATAAGAATTACGCCCGTTGGGGGCTCAAAAAGTAAAATAGAAAGATCGATTTATATGGGAGCTGTATCGGGCTATAGACCGATTCAGACCATAATAAACACGTATGTTGAAGGTCATGAGAGAAGCCGTTGTACAAAATTTCTGCCAAATCGGATGAGAATTACGCCTTCTAGAGGCTCAAGAAGTCAAGATCCCAGAACGGTTTATATGTCAGCTATATCAATTTATATACCGACTTGCGCCATACTCAGCACTGTTATTAAAAGTCATAACAGAACACCTCATGCACAATTTCAGCCAATCGGGTAAGAATTGCGCGCTCTATTGGCTCAAGAAGTAAATCCAAGATCGGTTTATATGACAGCTATACCAGATTACGATCCGATTTAAATCATGCTTAACACAGTTGTTGGAAGTGATACCAAAACACGTCGTGCCAAATCGGACCAGAATTGCGCCTTCTAGAGGCTCAGGAAGTCAAGACCCAAGATCGGTTTATATGGCAGCTATATCAAAACATGGACTGATTTGGCCCATTTACAATACCAACCGACCTACACTAATAGAAAGTATTTGTGCAAAATTTCAAGCTTCTACCTTTACTCCTTCGAAAGTTTGCGTGCTTTCGACAGACGGACGGACGGACATGGCTAGATCGACATTTGGGAATATATATACTTTATGGGGTCTCTGACAAATATTTCGAGTAGTTACAAACAGAATGACGAAATTAGTATAACCTCATCCTATGGTGGAGGGTATAATAAACCGTTGAGGAAAATTTTATTTGACAAAAATTGCGGCTTCAAAGGGCTCAAGAAGTCAAATCAGGAGATCGGTTTATATGGGTCTTCTGTTTGGAAGTCATAACAGAACACTATGTGCAAAATTTCAGCCAAATCGGACAAAAATTGCTGCTTCATGGGACTGGCTCAAGTAGTCAAATCAGGAGATCGGTTTATATGGGAGCTATATCCAAATCTAAACCAATATGGCCCATTTGCAATCCCCAACAACCTTAACCTATATTTAGCATCAGTGCAAAATTTCAAGCGGCTAGCTTTACACATTCGTCCGGTATTGTGATTTCGACAGACGGACGGACGTTCGATTCAGAATGTCAAGACGATCAAGAATATATATACTGTTCGGGGTCCTAGATCAATATTTCGAGGTATTACAAACGAAATGACTAGATTAGTATACCCCTATGGTGGTGGGTATAACCACGCTTGCAAATTATTGAATTTTATTATCAAAATGCATGCTCTGTTAAGAAAGTTCATCGCGCGCTTCTTTCATTGAGCGACGAAGCTCAGTTTTGGCTCAATCGGTACCTTAACAAACAGATGCTAGCAATGACCGTACTTCTTCAAAGATGATGCGAATCGTAACGTAACTGTCAATGGTGAGCGCTATCGTGAATTGATATTCAACTTTCTTCTTCCAAAATGCAAGAGCTTGCCCTGCATTAAATGTGTTTTTAACAAGACGGTGCCACACGGCACGTGTAAGAATGGACTTATTGAGAAGGGAGTTCGGTGAACATTTTTTTTCACGTACAGGACCGCTCAGTCTGCCGCCTAGATCGTGCGATTTAACGCCTTTGGGCTATTTTTGTGGGTCTATGTTGACGCATTGGAAGACAACATTGAAGCATTTATTCGTGAGATACAGCCCAAAGAGATACAGGCAAATTGGATAAGAATTGCGCATTCTAGAAGCCTAAGAAGTTTAATCGGGAGATCGGGTTGTATGGCTGCTATATCAGGTTATGAACTGGTTTAGACCATGCTTGGTACAGTTTTTGGAAGTCAAAACAAACCGATATGTGCGAAATTTTAGCGGAATCGGATAAGAATGGCGCTCTCTAGGAGCTACAGAACTCTAATCGGAAGATCGGTTTTATGTTGGAAATGATACCACCACGTCCAAAATTTCAGCCAAATCGGATAAGAATTGCGCCCTCTGGAAGCTTAAGAAGTTAAGACACAAGATCGGTTTATATCAAAACATGGGCCGATTTGGCCCATTAACAACGCCAACTGCAACACTTATAACAAGTATTTGTGTAAAATTGCAAGCCACTAGCTTTACTCCTTCGAAAGTTTGCGTGCAGAGACGGACAGACGGACATGGCTAGATCGACTTAAAATTTCATAACCTTCAATAATATATATAAGTCTTCGACGCATATTTCGTGGTATTACAAACGGAATGACGTAATTAGTATAGGTTGAACCCGGCTAAAGAATAAAATGCTGCAGGAAGCATAGTACCAGAGGTGACAGTATAATTGGACATATCCATCCCCATATTTGTACAACCTGGCTACAAGAGTACATAGTGATTAGAACCTTATTATTTCACTCTCAATGCAAAAGAAAAATAAGAGAAACTGAAAATAAGTTATTATGAAGAGTATTTTGGAAAGATTGAGCATTCACTCCAATGAGATAAGTAGAATCTATCAGTGTGGATTTAGACCTTCTAAAAACAGTTAGTCATATTTCAGAAGATCCTAAAAAACGGTTCACCATTCATCATAGAATGGCGGATTTGAACATAGAAGGCGGATTTGAACAGTTCCAAACGTTAAAGAAATATATTTTAGATATATGAATTCAAACTGAAAGTTCCTTATGGACACACCTGGTCAAAATCCACATATTGTGCACAAATACAGGCAAATACATACAAATGTTGATGTGTCCAGCTATAGATGGATGTGAGCAATAAGATCAAAGACAAGGGAGCAGCAAAACAAATAAAGCAATATGTTTAACATATCATCGGACAACAGCACAGCTCACTATCTCGAAGCAATGCCAACCAAACAAGGAGGTAAGACTACACAACTTAAGAAATAAGGAAAGGAGTATGGCAAAGAAATCATTTCGATATTATTGACTTAAACGGCTTAAAAAGATAACGAATTAAGAAGATACAACAGCACCAGCAACAAACATTAAACAAAACAACATCGGCAATGGCACTAAAACCATCATCCATATGCTTGTCCGTCTGCCTAGTTGTCTGTCCATGTGTTGTAGGTTTCTGTTGTAAAGAGAGATGATGTTGTTGACAACACACCGCAAACTCATCAAAGGAAATGCTTCGAAGCGGCGGCTAAAGAGACGCACTCATACCTCTGATATGTCCGTTCGTTCGTCCGTCCTTCTAAGGCTATAACGCTGCAATTCCCTCTCCCATAGCATATGTGAGAGTGTCAAAGCAATGGGCAAAGATTGCCGACGCTACAAAATTTTCTAAATCGTAAGAACAAACAAATAAACGACACGTTATTATGGGGCGACATTTGTTTTTGTTTATTTAAAGGATGTTCTTTGAATACGCATAGATGTTTGGGACCTCAATCGCCTCTGAGACGATGCTGTCGCGAAGACGTTGTCGCTGATATTGACGATGATGAGTTTAGTGATGGTGCTCGCTTGTAAATTGAAAAGCGAGTGTTGTCTGCAAGCAAGAAAACCAATGATATTATTCACTGCTTACAAATATCTACATAAATATATGTAATTTCTTCTTCTTCTTCATTTTGTTTATTAAATGATGATATGTATCCATAAGCCGCTACGCGGCTTTAGTTGTATAGCCATTGCTGGCTTGTGAGAAGCACAGTGGATTATAAAAAATAAAACTGATGAAAAACAAAATTGTGAGAGTGACCTCAAATGTCTCCGGCCTTAACAGAATAAATTACGTTTTATCTCAACCTGCAATCAGACACTTTTTATCTTTCCCCACTAGAGCTGGCAAAATATCGATGACACTATAGATATTTTATTTTTTCTCAGAATATCGATAGAAATTTCCTATCTATACTATCGGGAAAGTTAATTTTGCAAAATTGAACAAAAATATGCGACTCGACGCTGAACGTATCCTAGAAGATTCATTTCGACTAAAGGGGGCGTAGTTTTATCCGATTGGGCTAAAATTTTGTACAATGATTTTTCCCATGACTTACAACTGACTTTATTAAAGTTGGTTGTTCTGGTGGCAACAACTCATTCCGGCCCAAAGGACCGATCGCCGCGAGAACAGGTTGGTCATTGGTTATTTTAAGGAGCTAATAACCCGTCTTGTCATATCGAGCATCGCAGGCACTCAGTCTTTGTGCAAGAACCGGGCGGCTCTCACTGAGACTCTCCGTTCGATACCGCTTATTGTCCGAGACTGCCGTTGCAGCCACTCCATATAGAGCATTCCACTATCCGCAAACTGTGGACGCGCCCAGTAGCTCGGAGCTAAGTTTATAGTTACAGCAATGAACACCACCGATTGGGACTCTAGGTTCCAGCCTGTGTATCGCTTACAGCTATCCCGCGCCGGGGATTATAGTTAGTTTTATTCATTCTGTTTATTGATATTGCTTCTATATAAATCGATTTTCCGATTTTTATACCCATCACCATAGGATGGGGGTATACTAATCTAGTCATTCCGTTTTTAACACCTCGACATATTCGTCTAAGACGCCATAAACTATATATATTCTTAATCGTCTCGACGTTCTGAGTCGATCTAGCCATGTCCGTCCGTCTATCGAAATCACGATGGTTCGCCATCGTGATTTCGACAGACGTAAAGCTAGCAGCTTGAAAATTTGCTCAGATACTTACAATTGATGTAGGTCGTTTGGGATTGCATAGGGGCCATATCGGATCAGATTTGGATATAGCTCCCATATAAATCGATCTCCTGATTTGACTTTTTGAGTCCCTGAAAGCCGTAATGTGGCTGAAATTTTGCATGTAGTGCTTTGTTATGACAGCCAACAACTGTGCCAGGTACGGCCCAAATCGGTCTATAACCTGATATATATAAACCGATCTCCCGATCATCCTTGTTCGGTTCCTAGAAGCTTTAATTTTTGCTTGTTTTACAGAAGTTTGGTATCCAGAAAATATTGGAAAATCTGATCTCCATGGATCACTCTTTCTCTGAGCATCGCTACATTAGGTTAAGAATAGCACGGCCAGTGCCGAATCCGTTAAGCTTCCGGAATAAGTTGACAACCATCTGGACAAAATTCGGAAGGCTACTCAGAAGAAGACTTGGGCAACATAATTTAGAATGTCCAAGCACTGGTGGGTCCTTCGAAGATAGTTGTCCTCTTCGGGAAAGGAAATTAGACCAACAAAACCCTGGATGACCGGAGAGATTCACTATATTGGGAAAGAGGTCCGCAGACTTTTTAATAGAGCACGTCGTAAAAAAGCGAAAGTTTATTGGGATGTGTATAAAACACGGCTCAGGGAATACAATTAGATAACCAGAGTGGCAAAATGTGCCTCCTGAAAGCTTTTCTGCGAACAGGTCGATAGTGTTAATGAAACCGCCAAGATGAACAAGTTTCTCTCAAAAAACCCATATCCAAACTGAAACTTTAGTAGACGATATGGGAATTAGAGCAGAGACAGCGTTGGACATGTTCCACAGGATACGACGGGACTCACGGAGACACCGGAATATTGGAATAATGATGTTGATCGAAGGATGGTGAAGGAATCCCTGAGGAACTTTAAATCACCCGGACCTGATGGAATATTTCCGGCGTTACTACAGTAAGAGGCAGACTATCTGCGCCCCAAATGGACATTATTTTCACAGCGTGCCTAGGATTTGCATATATTTCGAAAGTCTGCCAGGAGGCAAGGGTGGTATTTATACCCATGCCCGGCAAGGAAGGTTAAGCGACATCATCATTTCTCAATAAAACGATCTCGATATCTTGCAAGGTCAAATACCTGGGAGTGATCTTGGTGAGAAACTTATTTGGAGGTGTCACATTCAGGAGCGTACTGAGATGGCTTACAGATATTGGGCACTATGTAGACGGGCCGTAAGCACGAAATGGGGTCTGAATCCGAGGATAGTCCACTGGGTCTACAGAAGCGTGATTAGACCAATACTTACTACGCCTCAGTAGTTTGGTGGACTGTTATGGAGAAAAAGTGCAAAGTAAGGTCCATACAACAAGTTCAGAGAACATGTTGTCTTAGCATATGCGAAGCGATGAGGACCACGCCCACTGGAGACTATTCTAGATATCCAACCCATTGACATACAGATTAAGTGCGAGTCAGCCACTGCGGCTATGAGACTTAGGGCCATGGGAGAATGGACTGAGGATGAGGACGATGATAGGAAACCTAGAAGAAAGAGAAGAGGTTTCCGATCGGATACCTGAGATGAACCTTGAGGTCGAGTGCGGGGTACTGCTGCCAGCGGCACAGTCTTGGATTGACGGAAAACTAGTATTGCCATCTGAAAGATCATATTACATGGATGGATCAAAGCTGGAGCACAGAGGAGCTAGACGGAGATCTTTTTTAGACTGATCATAATACGGTCCTGCAGGCGCAGATCCGGACGATCACGGCATGCGTGAAGCGGAGTGGTGCTAACGCGGGGACGTCGAGTGGAACATCTTTACGGGCAGTAAAATTTCCATTTGGGAATGACAGTAAAATTACCATCGGGGGGTTCAGATCGTGAGAAGACGACACTATAATTGAAAGGAAGTATGAAGCTATTGGTATCATGACGTGACACATAGGACTACGAGCTCACTTATGTAAAATCGTTGCGGCAATTTATAGTATGTGTAGGGCATGTTGTTGGTCATGAGAGGATCCGTCGCACAAAATTTCAGGCAAATCGGATAATAATTGCGACCTCTAGAGGCTCAAGAAGTCAAGATCCCAGATCGTTTTATATGGGAGCTATATCAGGTGATGGACCGATTTGAACCATATTTGAGACACTTGCGAACGAGCTACACTAACAAGAAGTATTTCAAGCGGCTAGCTTTACTCCTTCGAAAGTTAGCGTGCTTTCGACAGACAGACGGACGGATAAACGGAAGGACAGACGGACGGACATGGCTAGATCGACATTAAATGTCACGACGATCAAGAATATATATACTTTATGGGGTCTCAGACGAATATTTCTAGTAGTTACAAACAAAATGACGAAATTAGTGCACCCCCATCCTATGGTGGAGGGTATAAAAATTATCGAATAATTTAGGAGGTTAATCGATTAATCGTTTGGATGTTAAATAGCTTATAAACAAATGAATTGCGTTACTTGTCTGCATTTTTTTCAATCATTTGGTCCCTACCTGGCCACAATTTCATTCGATTGTGATGAGAATAATTTGCTTTAGTTCAAAAAGGAAGTTGAAATATATCGATCCATTTGCCCTCTTTACAATTCAAATCGACATACAGTTTGAGAAATATTTGAAGGATAAGATTTAAAAAAATATTACAATCAACATAATTTTGATTAATCGGTTAATCGATAATCGACCACGTCTTTCGGTCTTGTTCGATTAATCTTTGTACCTGGATTTGCAAGTAAACAATTAATCGAATGATTGAAAAATACAAATAAATGTACACCCTAATGGGTCTAGGGGACATATGGAATAAAATAGATTTCACTTAGAACGCATGCATCACAGAAAAAACGAAAAAATTAAGGTATTTAAAAAATACACATACAAAAATCCAAATACAGATATCAAATTTTTTTGACTTTTTACATTTTCTGAACCTTTTTGTAAAATCACGTTTTGCGATTTGCATTGGTCATTTTGATTACATTTATCTCGGTAATTTTTTTAACTTCCAAACTGTGTAACTTTTGACTGAATAGTCAGATGTGGATGTTATCACACATGAAAATCGAACCACAAATGCCTTCGTAAATTGCAAAATACGAAACAGGTCTCGGTCAAAATTGCACAAAGAAAAAAAAAAAATTAAAGTCAAGACTAAATTTTAGACCTCAAACGGACTTTTCTGTAGGGAGTTTTGAGCGCTATCCAGCAAAAAAGAAATTGAAAATCGGACCACAAACGCAGATTTGGCAGCCGCAACAAATGTTCGAAAAACCGAGGTGGCCAATTTTAGATGACTGCCAAAAAGCGCCCGGACAATCTAGGGCCTTGAAATTTTGCACACGATCTCGTTAACACCTCATCTCTTAGTCTTCCAAAGAGATATCTGTACCCGTTTTCACACGGCATATAATTAGCAGTATTTTCGTGCGACGCTCGGAAAATATTGCCTCCACGATATAACGTTCGATAGATGATTGAGGTTAATAGATTCTGCCATGGCATAGAGAAGCGAACATAGATTCAGTTGGACGTGGAAAAGGTGCAAACGCAACATATGGCAACTGCATATTACACCCGACTAACAAAAACCACATGGAAAAGCATTGCTCACTCTATGGAAAACGTCGCGAAATCCATACTTGGGTACCATAAGCCTCTCCCAAGAAACCCATGGTAAGACCAAGAGTTTCAGAAGCTACAATAATAATGCGGCAAACGAAGCAACTCTGAAATCAGTAGCAATCAGGTGAAGAAGTTGTAACGGGAGAAGGTAAGAGAGAGGAGAAATGGCTATTCTGCAGAAGAACAAGAAAAAAGGCATTAAATTCGGACGAACCGATTTTTAAATACACAGCACCTCGGGTATATATGTTAACAACCTTTCGTCATAATCCAGAGAAAAACGCATCATTTATGATCCCAGCTATATTTAAATATGGTCCGAATTGGTCCACACTCGGCACTGACGTCGATTGATAATTCACTGTTAAAGATGTTAAAATAGAATATTGGTCAATATGGCAGCCTTTTATGGGCCTAAAGCCTTAAATCGAGAGATTGATCTATATGGCAGCTATATCCAAATATGGACCGATCTGGGCCAAATTGAAGACGAATGTCGAAGGGCCTAACACAACACACTGTCCCAAAATCGGGTAATAAATGTGGCCTATTTAGGCCTAAGACCCTAAACAGACGGATTGATCTAAACCTGCTTACGGACAAAAAAAGAATCTGTTCAAAGTTTCAGCTCAATATCCCAATTTTTAAAGACTGTAGCGTGATTTCAACAGACAGACGGACGCACATGGCTAGATCGTCTTTTGATTTTTTTTGCGCTGATCAAGAATATATATACTTTATAGGGTCGGAAATGGATATTTCGATTTGTTGCAAACAGAATGACAAAATGAATATATCCCCATCCTTCGGTGGTGGGTATAAAAACACATAAAATTCAGAAAAAGCATGAAATCTTTTTTTAATCGATCGTGCGGTGCATATAATTTAATGTTTGAAAATTATTTCATGCAAATGTTGACCGTGACTGCGCCTCAAATGGTTCATCCGCCTACTCCAATTTTGGCATACTCTTTTCAACATTTCGGCCGGTATCTCACGAATAAATGCTTCTATGTTGTCTTCCAATGCGTCAATTGAAGGCGGATTGTCTGTATAGACATGAGCTTTAACATGGCCCCACAAAAATAGTCTAAAGGCGTTAAATCGTACGATCCAGGCGCCAATTGGCCGGTCCCGAAAGTGCAATAAAATGTTCACCGAACTCGCCTCTCAATAAGTCTATTGTTACGCGTGCAGTGTGACATGTGGCACCGTATTGTTGAAACCACATGTCAAGCAAATCCAGCTCTTGCATTTTGGGTAAAAAAAGTTGGATATCATCTCGTGGTAGGGCTCACTATTCAGTTACGCTACGATTCGCATCATCTTTGAAGAAGTATGGTCCAATGATGCCACCACCCCATTAACCGCTCCAAACTCTGACATTTTTCTGGATCCTTTGGTAGCTCTTGCAATGCTTCTGGCTGATCTTCACTCCACACAATCTTCACTCCACAATTTATTTAGGTACCCATTGAACCAAAAATGAGCTTCGTCGCTAAAGAAGAAGAAGCGCGCGATGAACTTTGATGTTTGACAGTGAAATAGAACACGAAACGTGTGTGAGCTGTTTAAATCAGTGATGCCGAAAAGATAATTGTTAAAAAATCACCCTGTATATACTTTGTGGGGTCGGAAATGTATATTTTGATGTGTTGCGAATGGAATGGCGAATTGAATATACCCTCATTCTTCAATGGTAGGTATAAAAAGGTAATCAAAAGACACGAATGCCAGTGAATCGAAATGGACTGAAGTCCAACTGAAGGCTTTGGCACAGGCACATCTTATTGCTTAGACAACGAATGAAATCTGGTAATAGATACAGAAAGTGTGCTTAGAATACTGAAACAACATTTTGCTGGTATCGGCAATGAGGATATACCCCCAAATCAATCCATGATTACAGTATGTAACGCATACATCCTAGTCAGAATGAGATCTAAGAAGAAATTATCCAACTGAAGAACAAGAAGACTGCAGATTCCAGTGGGTTGCCAGTTGAACTATTTGAGACCATTGACAAGTCGTATACATCAGCTTTTTGCAACCGCAGCATACTATTCCCCCAATCAATCCCATGGCAGCCGGTAATATATACCGGATTGACCAGATGAATTCCTTCATCGGCAAGGGCTGCCGCCTCAGTGTACCAGACACTGCTACTACAACAACAACATTCCCCCAAATACTCACACTGGACCAAATCCTAAAAAAAACCGCAACAGGCCAGATCAATACTTACCATCTCTTCGTCGACTACATAGAAACTTTCAGCAGGCCTATACTTTCAAAGGCATGTCTAACTCTAACTTTGGAAGCCACCGTAGTGCAGAGGTTAGCATGTCCGCCTATGAAGCTGAAAGCGTGAGTTCGACATTTGTCGCCTCTTTAAAAAGAGATATCGTACTGCGTTGCGGTAACTAATTCTCCAGTTTAGGACCGGTATATTTGGGGCAATTGATTACACATTTCCCATAGGGAAAGCCTAAACTTAAATCGAAACAACTCATTGATATGTGAGAAGTTCGCCCCCGTTCCTTAATGGAATGTTCATGGTGATCCTTGCTGATACACCTTTCACAAAACGAATGGATAATAACATCTTTTCAATACCAATCGAGGTTTCAGACAGGGAAACTGCTTATCGTGTAATATCTTTAATTACCTGTTGTAGATTATACGAGGTGCAAAAATTAAAAAAAGGTATGGCATACTACTCACCAGGGATCACAAGCCCGTCAGACAAAGGAAGAAGGAAACTCTACCGCCTTACAGGAAGTGCGATGAACTGGGAATGGAGTAACTACAATGCCAAACGGTGATGAACTACACTTAGCTGCCATAACACCAGGCATGAATTTTGCTGTGGATTTGTGGTTAGTCGGAAACTGAAACACCTTGTCTCCAGCTCTACACCGGGGGATGAGAGGCTAGCCACACACGAGGCATGGACTTGGCTGTGGATTTGTGGTTAGTCGGAAACTGAAATACCTTATCTCCAGCTTTACTCCGGTGGATGAGAGGCTAGCCACAATCCGCATAAAAGCCAAATTCTTGAACATCAGCCTTATTTGTACCCATGCCCCGACGGAAGACAAGGACGAGCAGACCAGGGATATTTTCTACGAGCGCCTAGAGAGAGAATATGACCGCTGCCCCGCCCATGATATTAATATCGTTCTGGAAGATTTTATTGCGAAGATATGGAAGGAAGAAATCTTTGCTCCAACAGTCGGAAAGTTAAGCCTCCACGAGATAACGTCCAGTAATGGGCTAATGGGTTAAAAAACATGCTAGTTAGTAGCACCAGATTCCAATATAAAAATATTCACAAAGCCACATGTCTGTCACCCGATCAAAACACGAGGAACCAAATTGATCACGTTGTAATAGATGGAAGGCATTCATCCAGCGTATTAGATGTACGACCAATCAGTATAGCGAATATAGATTCGGATCATAAACTTGCTGCAAGCAAAGGTTCGCACCCGTTTGAACATTGCGAGGAAAGTACGATCTGACACTGCACAGAAGCTGGACATTGAAAAGCTGTAAACACAACAGATAGTCGCAATTTCATCTCCCTCGGCACAAGCTTGAATCAAACGAATGACACCAGCTTGTAAACAAAAAGAAGAATAATATTGTCTAACATATGATAGGGTTTAGCAAGCAGTTCAAGAGCAAGGCCCGGTGAAAGTTACCCTATACAAGACAATGATACTGTCGCTGTTGTTATCTGGTTCCGAAGCATGGATACTTGTGGAAGCATACAATGTTCTACTTTTAGTGTTTCTATATTTCATAATTCTTCGGTTGTCTCGCTTTTGAGACATTAGATGTGGAGTTTTCGAAGGTCAGGTAGGTCGTACATACATCGAATATTCCGCGAAAACATGTTGAAGATGTAAGTACGACACTAACAAACCTCTCATACTAGATGTTCTTTTCCACCTAATTATAAATATTTCTATTTCCTTTATTCATAAAGATGCCCGCAAACCAACCTTTACATATCCAAATAAATCCTTTAAAATTTCATTCATATTTGTAGTCACAAACCAGTCGCTTAAACCACTGTTCTTCCCTATCTGCTCTGGCTTAAGCATAAACAAACGTTTTTCAATCTTGTTCGTCTTTTCTGCTGATACCACAAAGTGATTATTGTTGATGAGAAATTTATGTGTTTTCTCCTGTCGGCCGTTTGTAAGTTCGTTTGGGCCCCTCATTTCGCTGCGCAGCCTATGCGCCGAGTGTGCCTTGCCAAAGGAGTCTCATCATCTCAAAAACCCCCATGACTTATCCATTGGCATGAATACACCTTTAATGATGGTGGTGATTTCCTTTCGACTATAAATTTTTCATCATCATTGTCAATTTGGTATTCATCGTTTAGACTGACACTCAGCGCCTTCTTTGATGCGGCATAATTGCGGACACAAGTGTCGCAACAGATCAAAAGATAGCTATCCAATTCAATCCAATCTAAAAATTGATGTTCTTGATGTAGTTGGCACAATTTTTGTTGTGGTGCTGGCATTAAATCAAAGGGAGTTTATGCTAACACTAATCAAAGAAAATCAGCATAAAATAAATGAAAATCTTATGACATTGGGCGCCATCTGACGGCTAAATGAAATTATAAAATATTTAACAGTTGTTTGTTTAAGCAGCTATGCCT
This sequence comes from Stomoxys calcitrans, assembly GCF_963082655.1. Taxonomy (NCBI): domain Eukaryota; kingdom Metazoa; phylum Arthropoda; class Insecta; order Diptera; family Muscidae; genus Stomoxys; species Stomoxys calcitrans. The sequence goes on along the minus strand of NC_081552.1, from coordinate 179,068,112 downwards.
AAAAGCTGTATAGGTTCCTTGCTTGCTTACCCTTAACTAGAACCTATTTTCTGTGATTGGTGGCTGAATGCACTTTGCAGTGCAATGATGGCCTATGTAAGCCTAAAAAGCTTTTACTGTGCTAAGCTTTTGTTAACACCTTGAGAACCACATGGTAAAAGGAAAATAGCGACGGTTGTAATGCCACACAATGAATGACATATAACGAACCAACCAAACTATGAACGAAAACATGGAAAAAAGTAGTAAGAATCTTGGGAACACACCACCATGGATTATGGAAAAAATTTATACAAAATAAAGTTGAAGGGCTGAATTTAACTCTATATACCAAATTTCTGCCAAACCAAAACAGGAACCGAACACGGGTAATCGGTTTATAAAGCAGCAGATCGGTTTATATGGGAGCTATCTCAGGTTATAGACCGATTTGAACCGTACTTTGAACAGTTGTTGAAAGTCATAACAAAACACAACATACTAAATTTCAGCCAAATCGGACAAAAATTGCTGCTTTCAGGGGCTCAAGAAGCGAAATCGGGAGATCGGTTTATAAGGGAGTTATATCAGGTTATAGACCAACTCGAACCGTACTTGGCACAGTTGTTGGAAGTCATAAGAAAACACAACATGTAAAATTTGAGCCAAATCGGACAAAATTGCGGCTTCCAGAAGCTTAAGAAGCTAAATCGGAAGATCGGTTTATATGGGAGCTATATCTAAATCTGAACCGATATGGCCCATTTGCAATCCCCAACGATCAATATTAAGTATCTGTGCAAAAATTTAAGCGGCTAGATTTACGCGTTGGCGCGTCAGATCTTGGAGCAAGCGGCTCGCCACAATGAGGAATACATGTATAATCCCACAAAGCCCATGCGGTTGGGACGCTGGGCAAGTAAACCACCCCGTAAAACAACGAGAAACAATGGAATAGTAAAAACGGACCCCCCAACGTTGACGACCAACGCAACTGAAAAAAGGACAATGATTTGCGGATCTGCACCTGGAATGTCCGCTCTCTTTATAGAGATGGTGCAGTATACGCGCTGGCTGATGTGTTAAGAAGTACAAGGCAGCTATTACCGCCTTACAGGAAGTGCGATGGACTGGGAATGGAGTCACTACAACACCATACGGTGACGAACTATACTATAGCTACCATAAAACGAGGCATGGACTTGGCAGTGGATTTGTGGTTAGTCGGAAACTGAAATACCTTATCTCCAGCTTTACTCCGGTGGATGAGAGGCTAGCCACAATCCGCTTAAAAGCCAAATTCTTAAATATCAGCCTTATTTGTGCCCATGCCCCAACGGAAGACAAAGACGAGCAGACCAGGGATATTTTCTACGAGCGCCTAGAGAGAGAATATGACCTCTGCCCTGCCTATGATCTTAATATCGTTCTGGAAGATTTTAATGCGAATATAGGGAAGGAAGACATCTTTGGTCCAACAGTCGGAAAGTTTAACCTCTACGAGATAACGTCCAATAATGTTTTGAGGCTGATAGATTTCGCCGCAGCAAAAAAACATGGTAGTTTGTAGCACCAGATTTCAATATAAAAATATCCATAAAGCCATATGTCTGTCACCCGATCAAAACACGAGGAACCAAATTGATCACGTTGTGATAGATGGAAGGCATTCATCCAGCGTGTTTGATGTGTGATCGATCCGTGGAGCGAATATAGATGCGGATCATTACCTTGTTGCAGCAAGGGTTCGCACCCGTTTGAACATGGCGAAGATAGTACGATCTGACACTGAACGGAAGCTCGACATTGAAAAGCTGCAAACACAACAGATGGCAGCGGCATACTCCACTCATCTGACCAAACTGCTTGATGAAAGAACTCCTTGTTCGATGAAATAATGGCTCCTATGCGAGAAGCGTCTATTCCGCAGAAAGAAAAAGGAAATGAAAAGACGTGAGTGTGAGTGAATTGAGATGTACAGGGGTCAGGATGAAGTCCGAAAATTCTTCCAAAGAATTAAACATCAAACCGATAGCTTTGGTGCAGGCACATCCTCCTGCAGAGACAAAGAAGGAAATCTGGTAACTGATACAGATAACATGCTGAGAATATTGAAAGAACATTTTATCCAGGTGCTAGTGTCCGACGTTGTCGGCGAAGAGTATACCGCAGAACCAATCAATGATGATGGTATAGAATATTTACCTCCTAGTCAGAATGAGGTCCAGGTAGCAGTGACCCGACTAAAGAACAACAAGACAGCAGGAGCCGACGTGGTACCCAATGAACTATTTAAGACCGGAGGCTACACGCTGATAAGGCGTATGAATCAGCTTATCTGCGCAATCTGGCTAGAAGAACGCATACCAGATGATTGCAACCTCAGCATACTATGTCCCGTACACAAGAAAGGAGACAAGACGGAATGTGCCAACTACAGAGGCACATCACATACAAGATACTCTCGAGTGTACTGTGTGAAAGATTAAAACCTAAAGTCAATAAGATAATTTGGCTCTATTAATGCAGCTTTAGACCTGGGAAATCCACTCTGTCACACTGCGTCAAATCCTGTAAAAGACCCGAGAAGGACAGATCAACACCTACCATCCTTTTGTTGACTACAAAGCCGCTTCCGATACCCCTATAGGTTTAAAGGTATTTCAAACCATGTCTGAGTTTGGTATCCCTGCAAAATTAATAAGACTCTGCAGGATGACACTTGTTGATACGCGTTCCTCAGTAAGAATAGGAAAGAATCTCTCCGAACCATTCAATACCAAACGAAGTTTTAGGCAAGGAGACAGCCTTTCGTGTGATCTCTTTAATATCCTGCTGGAGAAGATTATACGAGATGCAGATGTGAATAGATATGGCACACTAATCACAAGAGAACACATGCTATTCGCCTATGCCGACTACATCGATATCATAGGTCGATCACCGGAAGTAAATGGAGATAAGACGAAATGGATGGTTTCAATTCCCAAAACGCCTTGTACAGCCGAGCAGATAAAAAAAGATGGAGAAAGTTGGGAAACGCAACTTTGAGGTAGTCAGCAACTTTATCTACCTCGGAACTGCCGTATCCGAAACGAATGACACCAGTTTTGAGATAAAGCGAAGAAAAATACTGGCACACAGAAGCTACTTTGGACTAAGTAAGCAGTTTAGAAACAAGGCCACCTCTCGACAGACGAAGATTACACTATACAAGACACTGATATTACCCGTGCTGTTGTATGGTTCTGAGGCATGGGTACTTGTAAAAGCAGATGAGACAGTGCTTGGAGTATTTGAAAGAAAGGTTCTTCGTAAAATATATGGACCAATTTGCGTTAATGGAGAATATAGGTGACGTATGAACCACGAGCTGTATGAGCTGTATGAAGACGATAGCATAGTAACACGCATCAAAATACAACGGCTGCGTTGGCTAGGTCATGTTGTCAGAATGGATGAAGAAGCTCCAGCAAAGAAGTCTTTTGAAGGCAAACACGGTGGTACACGCTAAGCAAGGCGCTTGAATTTTTGCATAAATACAATACTTCTTGTTAAAGTTGGTCGGATGGGATTGTAAATGGGCCAAATCGGTAAATGTTTTGATACAACTGCCATATAAACCGATCTTGGGTCTTGACAACTTGACCCACTAGAGGGCGCAATTTTTTAATATTTCCAATAACTGTTTTAAATCCATCCATATCCTGATATAGCTGTCATATAAACCGTTCTTTCAATTAGACTTCTTGAGCTTCTAAAGGGCACAATTCTTATCCGATTTGACCGAAATTTTGCAAATATTGTTTTGGTATGTCTTCCAACAACTGCGCCAAGTATGATCTATATCTGTTCATAACCTGATATAGCTGCCATATAATCCAATCTCCCAATTTGACTTTCTGAGCCTCTTGAGGGCGAAATTATAATTAAATGGCCTGAAATTTTCGATGTGATCTTTTTCTTTGATTTGTACGATATGACGAGTACGGTCTTTATAGAGCTATAACTTCATATAGCTCATGTATATTTGAAAAAGTGATTCAAAGAACTTGACAAATGCGATCCAAGGTGGAGGGTATATAAAATTAGACCCAGCCGTTATTTTATTTTACAGTAATCCCTCGATTTACGTCGTTTCAATTAACTTCGTTAAATTTAATTTTCCCTTTAAATTCGATTTGCGTTGTCTTTCGGTTTGCGTTGCCTCCATTGGTATGCGTGTATGTACGTTTATTCTGTATGTGACAAACAACGCAAACTGGGGAATCCCGTTATTAAATGCATATTTGAATGGGCTCGCCATTGAATTTCAATTTCATTTCTTTGTGAACGAACGTATCAAAAAGTTGAAATAAAATGAGCTCCAAGCGAAAAACTAAAAATATTTCTGAACCTCTGTTAAAAAGAAACCGAAATGTTATATCTTTCAAAACGAAATTAGAAGTTATTCGCCGTCATGATAGTGGTGAAAAGGCTTTTAATATTGCTTGTTCGATGGGTCTTCCATCAACCTCAGCAAGAACTATAATAAAAAAATGCCAGTAAAATTCCTACAATGCAACAGTTGTGCTCTCGGTACCACCACTAAAAGAAGACCCGTTTTGATGGAACAAATGGAATAGGCACTAACTGTGTGGATTAGAGATTTAGCCAAGAAGAATATTCCAATCACAACATTAGTTATTCAAAGTAAGGCTATCAGTTTGTTCAATGACCTTAAAGCTAAATCTTCTCAAAACAAAGAATCGTATGATTTTATTTTCAAAGCTAGTAGTGGATGGCTAGACAAATTTAGGCTCAACTTCATAATACAAAAGTCATCGGAGAATCGGCTAGCGCAGACCATGAAGCAGCCAAAAGTTTTCCAGAAAAGCTATAGAAAATAATTGCTGAAGGAGGATACACACTTCAGCAAGTGTTCAATGTCGACGAGACTGGCCTATTCTGAAAGCGAATGCCAGGAAGAAACTTTTTGTCAAAAGAGATAAAATTTGCAGCAGGACCAAAAGCATCCAAGGATCGGCCTACGCTTCTCCTTGTAGGTAACGCTGTCGGAGACTCTAAGATAAAGCCCTTTTTAGTATATAAATCAGAATCTCCAAGAGCTATGAAGAATACTTGCAAACAAAATCTGCCAGTGATTTGGAAGTCGAATAGAAAAGCGTGGATCACTGAGTGGTTTAAGGAGTTTTTGACGAGTGGTTTAAGGAGTTTTTCTGCCCTGAAGCTAAGAAATATTGTGCAAAATATAATATATCCCACAAAGTATTGTTACTTATCGACAATGCACTAGGCCACTCCATCACATTAGATGACATTAGCGATAATGTGAAAATTGTCTTTTTTCCTCCAAACACTACATCCTTTATCCAACCTATGGATCAGGGCGTTATCGCCGCATTTAAGAAATATTATTCACGAAGAAGTTTTAGAAATCTTATTGACGCAATCGATAAACCAGGAGGCCAAACTGATCAAAATATCAACATCCTTAGACAGTTTTGGAAAGATTATTATATCTTGCAAGCAGTAGACAACAGCTGGAAAGAGGTTTCTGCATCAACAATGAAAAATTAATGGAAAAACGTATGGCTTTAATGCACAACTGACGGCGGCATTGATTTAAACTTGAACGAGATAAGCGCAGAAATTGTATACTTAGCCCAAAATTTGAGATTTTCAGAAATAGATGAGACCGATATTGTTGATGTTTTGAACCAAGAGGATGAACCATTAACAAATTTGGAGTTATTTGCATTGCCAAATATATCAATTCAAGATGTAAGTGATGAAATGGGTTCTAACGTCGAAACTTGTCAGGAGAATTCATAAATATCACTAAAGAAATTAAAGGAGGCCTTTGATTGCATTGACAAGGCTATCGAAATTTTAGCAGAATTTGATAAAGACGAAGACAGAATAGAGACAACAAAAATGTCATTGAACACGAGTCTTGAATATGACAGAGATCTTTACGAACAGAAAAAGTTGTCTTTGCCTCAGCAACGAATCGAGTCATTTTTCAAACTAACGCCTGCATCGCGTTAGAAACATTTACATCGCTTTTGGTTAGACGAAGATATCAAAATTAATGTTTCTGAAATTGAATGATCATCCAATAATTCTGATGAATAGTATGAACAAAAATCTCCTTATATATATTTATACATGAATTTTTATAATTTTTTTTATTTTTTTTTTTACCGTTCAATATTTACATTTACTTTTTAATATAAACATGCATTTTCTTTTCGTTGTTCAATTTTGTTAATAAACTGAATTTTTATACCCTCCACCATAGGATGGGGGTATACTAATTTCGTCATTCTGTTTGTAACACCTCGAAATATTGGTCTGAGACCCGATAAAGTATATATATTCTTGAATGTCATGATATTTTAAGTCGATCTAGCCATGTCCGTCCGTCCGTCCGACCGTCTATCAGTCGAAAGCACGCTAAATGTCGAAGGAGTTAAGCTAGCCGCTTGAAATTTTGCACGAATACTTTTTATTAGTGTAGGACGGTTGGCATTGTAAATGGGCCAAATCCGTCCATGTTTTGATATAGCCGCCATATAAACCGAACTTGGGTCTTGACTTCTTGAGCCTCTAGAGGGCGCAATTTTCCGATTTGACTGAAAATTTGCACGCGGTGTTTTGGTATTATTTCCAATAACTGTGCTAAATATGATTCAAATCGGTTCGTGTTTTGATATAGCTGCCATATAAACCGATCTTGGTTCTTGACTTCTTGAGCCTGTGGAGGGCGCAGTTCTCATCCGATTTGACTGAAATTTTGCACGTAGGGTTTTGGTATCACTTTCAACAACTGCGTTAAGTATGATTCAAATCGGTTTATAATATGGGATAGCTGTCATATAAACCGATCTGGGATCTTAACTTCTTGAGCTACTAGAGGGCACCATTTATATCCGATTTGGCTGAAATTTTGCATGAGGTGTTTTTATTTGATTTCCAATTACTGTGCCAAATATGTGTCAAACCGGTCCATAACATGATATAGCTGCCCCATAAACCGATCGGGGATCTTGACTTCTTGAGCCTCAAGAGGGCGTAATTATTATCCGATTTGGCTGAAATTTTGTACAAATATAATCTGAATCGGTCTTTTGCCTGATACAGCTCCCATAAAAACCGAACTCCCTATTTTACTTCTTGAGCTCATAATAGGCATAATTCTTATTCGATTTGGCTAAAATTTTACACATTGACTTCTACTGTGGTGTCCAACATTCAATTCAATTAGCACAATTCTTTTCTTTTATCCTTTGTTTTTCTAAAAGAGATACCGGGAAATAATTCGACAAATGCGATCCATGGTGGAGGGTATGTAAGATTCGGCCCGGCCGAATTTGGCACGCTTTTACTTGTTAAATACTAAGCTTGCTCAAATTATGTAAGATTTAAGATTCGATTTACGTCGCAATTTTGCGAAACCATTGTCGACGTAAATCGAGGGATTACTGTAAAGTATTTTTATAAACTAGCAAAAATTCTCAAAAACGCTGATATAAATGACAGCCCTGGCGAGTAAAACAGAACTTCATGCATTTTTACCAAAATAGTCAGTCAAAGAATAAATACAATTGTATTGCACTAGAAAAGCTTTCGTTTGCTTTTAAAAGCCTTCGTAATAAAGTTACATCAAGTACGCTCTGATTGTAAGAACAGCAATAGCAGGAATTGGTTACAAACTGAAAAAATACTCAACTTTAGGTGCTTCACAGTAGCCAACAGACAAAATATGGGAAAACTTTTATCTAAGCAATGCTAACAGAATTTCCCACTATTTTCTTAGCTTTTCATTCAGTTGCGGGCATTTATTGTTCAGGAGCCATGAACGCTTTGCAAGTGGTGTAAAATAGCACAGCCCCAAAAATGGCCGACCTCAGGTAACTCAGTGGGGGCTCCCCACACAAGACGCTCAATTGTCAGGCCTACGGTAGTTGTGTGTAACAAAAGAGTTCGACTCTATAGCTTCTATCTTTTCTTCATCTTCGATTTGTATGAAGGCGCTTGGCTCTTTTATCTATGCTCCCAATATTCTCTTTTTTATTTGGGAAATTATCTCAATGCTAAAGTATGCGTGCGCAATTTCCCCTTTGGCGATATGGTGGTAATGCCACCAACTCGTACACTTTTGCCTAAGTGCTCTCCACATTCTCACAGTGTGTGTTTGTGAATCATTATTTCGTTTATTTCACTTTTGACACTCTTTCGCTACTTGCTACTTTTGTTTTAGATTTTGTTTTATTTGATTATCTGACTGTGTAGTGTTAAGAACCAAAGCCTTTGACAAACGGAGGTTTCAAAGCCGTGAATAGTTTGTTGAAATGCTTAAAGCTGAGTGAATAGGGCGAATGTAGACAACGAAAGTTAAAGTTATCGATGGAAATGATTTTTTTTAAAGGTCCTGACATTTAAAATTTGGGTTCACTTTCCAGATGGAGGAAAATTTCAATGTTTAACGAAAAATGGCAATAATAGCCACAATGACTTCAAAACGCTTTACATTAAAAAAGTTAAAATACCAAAATCCATTCCATTCATCAGATATTTATCTTGAAAACTTCTAGAGTAAATATTGACACAAGTTTAAACATGATCAAATTGATATATTATTGTATATTACTTAAGAGTTTATGCCAATACTTATGTTTGGCAAGTGAGGCTAAAACCTATTGAAAAATATTAAAAGAAGCGAAAAATGTGCTTTTTAAAACCTGAGAAAGAAAATTATTCTGCGGTGGGGGCCTAAAGGCCGAAACAGAATGAGCACGTTAAGCTTTGATTTTAAGCGCAGCGTTGCAAAAATGCGACTCTGCACACAAATTCCACAAAAGCAAAGCGGAAGAGTTACAAATGTTCAACTTGGACGTTTGAAAGTGAGCTTCATTATGTTCTGCCATAAGTGAAGTAATGTTATTAGTCCTCAACGTGCTCAATCTGTTTAGGCCTTAAGAGTAGATATGGTGACCGTTACTGATTTCTTAAATCAGACAATCACTGCGGAACGCCTATCTTTGCGTATGCATATAGTAAGGTTAAATCCACTGACCTAGTCGCCTACATAGAGTATCCTCCCGCTGTAAAGGAAAACGCAATGGAAGCACTTCTTGACACCAAAGTGCTTTCATATTATGAAAGCGATGTTAATCATGAAGGCGCTGGAGTTTCTAGGTATACAAAGTCTCATGCACTGGGTATTTACTGCAGTTGTCAGACCTATAATGCTTTATGGTCTGTAATCTGTAGATCTAAAAGGATGTGTCATCAGAGGAACATCTCAAGGTGGTTTATTATGATTATCTCTAAAAAAAAACAAGTAAAAAAGCAGGGCCGAATTTTGGATACCCACCACCTCGGGTATATATGTAAACCCCATTTCGTCACAATCCGGTGAAAATTGGATAACTTTAGCACCCAAATTCGGCACGGACATTGAGTGGTCTAATATATATGTCACTATTCAATTTTGTAGAACACACTATTGGTCTTTTTGGCAGATATATCCAATTATAAACCGATCTGAACCATATAAAGGTCGGATATCGTGAGGGTCAGAAAATACTCATTATTTAAAATTTCAGCGAAATCAGTTATAAATAAAGCTTTTATGGGCTTCAGTCCCTTTATCGGCAGATCGGTCTATATGACAGCTATATATAAATACAGTCCGATCTGAACCATAATCAGGTCTGATGATGGAAGGTCGATACCTACTCACTGTTTCAGATTTTAGCGAAATCGGGTAATAAATAAAGTTTTTATTGGCTTCAGACGACTTATCGGCAGATCGGTCTATATGGTAGCTATATCTAAATATAGTCCGATCTGAACCATATTTAGGTCTGATGATGGAAGGTCGAAACCTACTCACTGTTTCAGATTTTAGCGAAATCGGCGAAAAAATAAAGCTTTTATGTGCTCCAAACCCTTTATCGCCAGATGGGTCAATATGACAGCTATACCTAAATACTGTCCGATATGTACCATATTTAAGTCGGATGTTAGGAGGCTTAAAACTGCGCACCGTTCCGAATTTCAGCGAAATTGGATAAAAAATAAAGCCATTATGGCCTTTAGACCCTTTATCGGGAAATCGGTCTATATGGCAGCTATATCTAAATATAGTCCGATGTGAACCATATTTAGGTCAGATGTCGGGAGGCTTAAAATAACCCATTTCTTTAAATTTCAGCGAAATCGGGTAATAAATAAAGCTTTTATGTGATCCAAACCCTTTATCGCCAGATGGGTCAATATGACAGCTATACCTAAATATAGTCCGATCTGAACCATACTTGGGTCAGTTGTCGGTAATCTTTAAACTACTCACTATTTAAATTTCAGCTAAATCAAATGAAAAATAAAGTTTTTATGGGCATTAGACCCTTTATCGGAAAATCGGTCTATATAGCAGCTATATCTAAATATAGTCCGATCTGAACCATACTAGGGTCAGTTGCCGGGAAGCTTTAAACTACTCACTGTTTTAAATATCAGCAAAATCGGATGAAAAATAAAGTTTTTATCGGAAAATCGGTCTATATAGCAGCTATATCGAAATATGTTCCGATTTGGCCCGTTCAAGGACTTAACCAGCGTGCATAAAAAAGACATATCTGCGCCAAACTTGAGCTCAATATCTTAATTTTTGAAGGCTCTAGAGTGATTACAACAGACGGACAGACAGTCGGACAGACCGATAGACGGACAGATACACGGACATCGTTAAATCGTCGTAGAATTTTACGACGATACTTTGCAGAGTCGGAAATTGATATTTCGATGTGTTGCAAACGCAATGACTAAATGGTAACCACCATATCTTAAGGTGATGGGTATAACAAGTTTTAAAGTCGCGCATGCTGATCACATGGTTATTATTGTTTGGGAAAAGTTGCAGAGCAAATACCTGGGCGTTTGGCTGGATAGGAAATTGAATTTCAAGTCCAACATTTTGAAAAGGCCAAGAAAGTTTACTTTTATCCTATACACCTACAAGAGAGCCATTGGCAAAAGTTGGTAGTTTAAGCCGCGTGTTATGCGCTGGGTATATACTGCAGTTGTCGGACCTTTAATGCTATATGGTGTTGTGGTCTGGCGGACGGCGCTTCGAAAGTTTACCTACTGTTCAATAGTAAACCGGATCCAAAGAATGGCTTGTTTGTACATCACAGCCGCATTGAGGGTGACACCATCTGATGCACTGAATTTAATGCTACATCTAATGCCTCTAGACAATTGTGGCTAAACAAATTGCTGCGACCACTGCTTTGAGCCTAAGAAAACTTTCACTTTGGTCATGTGGCCGCTACGAATACTGTGTTATCCTTGATACAATGTCCGATGTTCCACGCAGGTGTGGATTACACCCTACCACTATTCGTAATAGAACCGATTGGAAATACGATATCCTTGTTAATAGAAGTTATATTGACTGCTATACGGATGGTTCCAAACTAGACGACCAGGTTGGCTTTAGGGTGTACTCTAAATATCTAATACTGGTCATATCGTAGAGGTTACCAGACCACTGCAGTGTATATCAAGCGGAGATCCGTGCAATTAAGGAAGTTGTATAATAGAATGGCTAAGATGTAATGTCATAATGACAATTGGCATTAATATCTTCTCAGACAGCCATTAAATCCCTGGTGAACATATTTCTGAACATAAAGCCGCCCTCGACTGTCGCAGATCTCTCAACGAGATGGCTGAACAGTTCAAAATTCACCTGTTATGGGTGCCGGGCCAAAGAAATTATAAAGCAGACAAGCATGCAAGACTAGGAACTACCTTACACATTCCAGGGAAACTGGAATCTATGGGTATACCTCTAGCATACCCTAGTACGATAGTAAACAAAGTTTTCAGGATTAGGCCCGGAGGACAACGAATGATAGATGGTCACAAAGAGGGGGTTGTGAGCATTCCAAAACTATGTGGCCTAATCTAGATTTGAAGAGGTCTACAGAGATCTCAGTCATTGATTCATGACAGGTTAATGCTTGATCGCCAATCTTGGTGTCAAATTTCGTGAGGATTAGTAAACAAATCACTAAATTATTGCAGTATTAGTTAAAATCGGGCGAACATATGAATGAGAGCTATATATACAATGAATATCCGTAAATATTGTGGAAGTCGTAAAAGAAACAGGTGTGCAGAATCTTGAGAAGATCGGATAACAAATGCGCTTGCTTTAGCAGTGAAAATTAGGCCATACATAGGAATGTATATATGGAACCTATATCCAAATCTGAACCGATTTTTTCCATTTTAGTTGGGTTTTGAGTCTAGGCCAAAAAGATGGCTGTGCCAATTAAAAAAAAAAAAAAAACAAGTAAAAGCATACTTGTTTATGCAAAAAAATTATACAAAATAAATTAATTTGTAAGGCATAATTTTATTCTACATATCAAATTTCTGTCAAACCAGCAAAAAGTAAAGTTCTAAGAACCAAACAAAAATGATCGAAGGACCGGTTTACATGGGAGCTATATCAGGTTATTGACTGATTAGAACCGTATTTGGCACAGTTTTTGGAAGTCGTAACAAAACAACGCATGCAAAATTTCAGCCAAATCGGACAAAAATGGCGGCTTGTTACGCCTCAAGAAGTCAAATAGGGAGATGAGATTATATGGGAGCTATATGGTGTAATAGACCGATTTGGACCGTACTTAGCACAGTTTTTGACAGTCATAACAAAACACTACATGCTCAATTTTAACCAAATCGGAAAAAAAAATTGCGGCTTGTAAGGGCTAATGAAGTGAAATCGGGACATCGGTTTATCAGGTTATAGACCGATTCGGACCGTATTTGACACAGTTGTTGGAAGTCGTAACAGAACACTCTCTGCAAATTACAGCCAAATCGGCTCCCAGGGCTCAAGAAGTCAAATCGGGAGATCGCACAGTTGCTGGAAGTCACAACAAAAGACCACGTGCCAAATTTCAGCCAAATTGGACAAAAATTGAGACTTTCAGTGGCTGAAGAAGTCAAATCGGGAGATCGAGCCCATTTGCAATCCCCAACGATTTACATCAATATTAAGTATCTGTGCAAAATTTCAAACGGCTAGCTTTAAGCGTTCGATCGCTATCGTGATTTCGACAGACGGACGGACATGGCTAGATCGACTCAGGATGTCGAGGCGATCAAGAATATATATACCTTATGGGATCCTAGATCAATATTTCGAGGTGTTACAAACGGAATAACTATATTAGTATACCCCCTTCCTATGGTGGTGGGTATAAAAAACATTAAGGAAAGGCAAAAATCGAGCGGTGCCGGCTGTTTAATATGTGGAAGACCATGGGAGCTTCTTTACCATTTACTTTAATTGGCTATGGCAGAGCATTTGTCCCATTAGCCGAATTTAGAACAGATTTCCATTGCCTGATTTAATTGCGGCCAAGTACTTCAATTGTAAACTAACGCCCATATTTTAAAAATTTAATGAAGCCTTATTATAGGTTTATATGACAGTTCTATATGAAGGAAATCTATGAAATAAATCTATTTGAAAGCTACGTTAAGTTTTGTGAATAGCGGTGTAAGTTAATAAGTGTAAATTCATAGTTATGAAGTTATGATGGTGGCTAAACAAGATTCGGTTCGGTCGACCTTGCCCGTTTTTAGCTGTTATTATTAAATACCATGATTTCGAACGTTAATTTATCAGTATTATTATAGATTAATAAAAAAAATCACGAACATTGTGGTCTTATTAAGCGAATACCTTATACCACCGTATATCATCCTGATATGCGACATAAGCTTATACACAGAAACACCAGTCTGATAACGACGAACGAAAATGGCTTTTAAATTTTAATCAGACATATTTTTATGGAGCCTGTTCAATGGTGTCTTCCAATGTTTGAATTAATTAACAAAATTTCGTATATTAAACTACGCCGTACTACCAATCATGTGATAACCTTTTCCATCACTTACTCAAGCAAAAATATAGCCAAAAATATCCAATATTTTGGACTTTGCCATATCATTGCGATATAAAGGTGATAATATGGCGCCAGACGTTTAGTTTAAAACGGTGTATCGTAAATATATTAAAGCATATCTTTCATTGTTTCACAACAAAAAATAAATTCGAAATTATTTAATTAATATGATTAGTTTTAAGGTTATACAAAGAGATTGCAATGAAAAACAATTAGAATTTATTCCACGCAAAAAGCTTTGGGCAGTGTTGGCAATGAAATTTATATTTTACTAGCTGAACCAGGCCCGCTCCGATGCGCCTTCTTTTATATTATATGGAAAAAAAAATTCGTTCAATATTCATTTCCGACAATTAAACAGCAACGGGAAATGGTCTATGGTATTTGTATATCGCTTGACAAACATTTTAACAATATAAATGCTTTTAACTGAATCCCGAATGATCTTTGTGGATCTATGAATTCGCTTGGAGGGTGTAGGGTCATTTAAGTTTGGATGTTAGATGTACTCCATTCTTAAAAGACTGTATTTGAGCCCAAATACACTACTGCACTACTCTCAAATACATTTCATTTGAGCCCCATATTGCCATGGTCTGTATGTATGTGTGTCCGATTTAGGGGTGTTTTGGGGTGGTCTCCCAGACACTTAACCCTGAAAAATATATATGCATCATGCTGTACTCTCAAATATCATTTATTTAAACACCATATCGCCATTGGTTTAAGGAAAGTTTGTGGAATAAGGCGTCCCCCAAACACTCCGCCCCAAAATTGGTTATCGAATTCATTTTCTAATCTCAAATACCTTTCATTTGAGCCACATATTGTCATGGTCGGTAAATTTGTACTCTTTGGGGGTGTTTTAGGGAATGTGCGGCCACTGAGTGACATGGCCCTGAAAATTTATATCAGTTTCGTGTTCTACTATAAAATACCTCTTCTTTAAGCCCCATTTTGCAATGGTCAGCAAAAAGTTCCTATTTGGTGTGGCCCCATAGACACTTTTCCCGAATATTGATATCAAATTCGTGCCTTACTGCCAAAGACCTTTCATTTGAGCATCATATGTTATGGTAAGACCAATTTGTCCTCTTTAGGGTGTGTTTTTGGGAGGACATACCCCCAAACACTTGGCCCCAAATTTGGATATCAGATTGGTATTCTACTCGCAAATACCTTTCATTTGAGTAACATATTGCCGTGGTTGGTAAATATATCCGATTTGGGGGTGTTTTAGGGTGGTCCCCCAAACACTTGGTCTGACAATTGGATATCAGATACGTTTCCTAATCTTAAATACTTTTCATTTAAGTCCCATATTGTCGTGATTGGTCTAAATATATATTTGGTAGGTTTTGGGGGTGGGGCGGACCACCTAGGTGCCCCGTCCGAAGTTTGGATACCAAATTCTCATATTTAGCCTTCTATAAGAGAGCACACAAAATTTCGCTTAAATCGCACCACCCATCTCCGAGATCTGGCGTTTCTGAAAATTAGGGTAAGGGGGAGGGTCCGCCCCCCCCCCTTCAAATATCAAAAAAACAAACAACAAACCTACAAACAAACACAAATTGATTTTTATATATAAGATATCTGGCATATAGACCGATATGCCGATTTAGGGTCTAAAGCCCATAAACACTGAATTAATTATCCGATTTCGCTGAAATTTGAATCAGTAAGTTGCATTAAGACTCGCGACATCCGACCAAAATATGGTTCAGATCGGACTATATTAAGATATAGTTGTCATATAGATCGATCTGCCGAGTAAGGGTCTGAATCACATAAAATCTTTATTTTCTACCCAATTTCACCTCCTGACCTAAATATGGTTCAGATCAGACTATATTTAAGTAAAGCGGCCTTAAGGATTGCCTGATTCCGTTGAAACTGTCACTTGTATCACAGTTATCGGTACCTGAATCAAATATGATCCAGGTCATCCCCTATTTAGATATAAGGATATGGTAGTGGAGTTATAATAAAATATGATGATAATTATATCCATGGTGGTGGGTGTCCAAAGTTCAAAAAGGCACGGCCGAACTTTTTACTTTTTTATATTCCCTAAACATCACTTAAAAGTTGCGTGCTCTTTGAGCGGATTTATGGATTTTCCTGCAAAAATTATCCCGGTCGTAATGAAACAATCAATGGGCAAGGCTATAAAGCAATGATCAATAATTCATTTAAGGATGTTGATGTGGACGACTTTTGGTTTAATGATGTCGGATCTTACATGACATACAGCCAAATAAACACTTAATTTATTAAAGGAAACTGTTGGTTAGCGCCTTATTGCTCATCATGAGCCGGGGCGTGACCACCAAGATCGCGCGACTAAACACCGCTGGACTATTTTACTTGGTGTAATTGGAAGTCTCTTGCTTGCCTTATTGATAACCTTTTGCCCGAAAAATTGGACCTCTGGAGCCAGCCTTGACGGCCCGAAATAATTTTCAATCATAAAAATTCTTATATACTTACTTATTATTTCGTCTTGAAAACCACTTTTTTAATATACACCCTTAACATTCTTCCATGGGTTTGTCGGTCTGGGTCGGTTTTGATCACTATACCATTAACCAAGGACTACACTCGTTTAATCTTTGGGTTACTGATTTTCAATGAAAGTATTTTCAATAACACCATTAAGTGCTCTAATTTCAGTAGAACAAATAATTTAAAAAAAAATTAGACACTGATACTTCTGGGTATGTGAGAAAATGAGATGTAAAGCAATACCCCTTTAATGCCGACAACCGAATTTCCCTTGGAAAACATGCAGGTAATCATGTTTACATAGGGCTCAAAGAAATTCGAAACTATCCGATTAGTTGATTTAATTTAACTGATTATACCCTTGACATGTTTGTCATAGAATTTCATTTAAGTCCTACCAACAGTGACCTCAAAGCCATCAAAAGTTGCCATACATGGCAAATGGTAAACACAAGAGCAACGACGACCGGCTGGCTGCCCACCTAAGGGCTTAACTGCCATGAACTAATTTAACATACCCTTTACGACGTTAGCCAGCCAAACTTACTTCAATTTATTGTTGTGGTTTAGCCTTGTCACATTTTACAAATTAGTATCACAAACTTTCACAATAGTTTCCCCAATACTGGCCATGACGAACATGGCCCATGATGATGAAAGGCAAATGACCGAAGACTATAATAAATCCCTGAATAACATGTTGTCGTTGCTCGTCACTTTGAATGTTATCGTATAACCCCTATTCATAAGTACTTGACATGCAGTTTATTAACCAACAAATCAAATTTTAATACGTTTATGAAACATTAGCTTTTGCCCCAACACAAAGGATATGCGAATACATGGGCGAAATCATAAACTACCAATGCTTACATACACTTCGGAAATTTTAAAGTAATGCCAGTGACTAGTGTTAGACAATGGTCAGTATTCTCAATTCGCCCACGGCATACATCTAACAATTCTAGTGGCTATTTGAACAAATAATAAAAATTTACTCATAAGGAAGCTATCATTGTCATGTGTAAAGGCAAAAATTATATAACAAAAAAAAATTGCAAATATCGGGATGAATTCATCGTTAGGTCTATGAAGGCACATATGGAGTAGCAAAAAAGGACGTGAGTATGAGCGAATCGAGATGTTCAGGAGGCAGAATGAAGTCCGAAAATTCTACCAAAGAATTAAACATCAAACCGATGGCTTTGGTACAGGCATATCCTCCTGCAGAGACAAAGAAGGAAATCTGATAATAGACACAGATAGTGTGAGGAGAATATGGAAAGAACACTTCTTTGTTACTGGTAACCGATAATGGTGGCTATTAGTATACCACATTATCAATCCCTGATGATGGTATAGAATGTTTACCTCCTAGTCAGAACGAGATCCACGTAGCAGTGGCCCGACTGAAAAACAAAAAGGCAGCAGGAGCTGATGGGTTGCCCCGATAGGTAAGAGGTTAAACAGTGCTGGAGATATCACCCACCTTGGGGAACTCCATGTTTCACTCAAAGGTCTTTGACTTCTTATCCATTAATTCCACAAATGACTGGCGATCACACAGATAATTCGCGACCCAGCGTTTCATGGCTGGCTGGAGGGACGTGTTGGCGATGTCCTCAAATTGTTTGGTATGGCCGACCGTGTCGAATGCCTTCGATAGGACCAGGGCCACGAATACCGTTCTATCACATGTCGTGGGCTGATTGAAGCCACGGCAAATGTGTGCGGTGATGGCACGCAAAACAGGTGATGTGCTATGCAGTCTTCGAAATCCATGTTGATGGATTTCGAATGGAAAATCTCCTACGAGGCTCGGGAGGAGAAGTTCCTCAATTGTGATGGCTGTCCATCGCCTCGGGGACCACGGATACGAAGAATGCCCTGTCACTATGGGGATGCACAATAATTTGACTGTTGAACAACATGGCGCATCTCTTTGGGTCAATCACAGTTACATCGCCAAAAGAGACTGAGGTCATCCCGTGTATCGGGTTTCGAGACTGACTTAACAGTAGAACAAAGCTTGCCTAAACCGGTACCTAAATTACATTATTTCTATCCAGCCACAAATTCTGCTTATGTACGTTGACTGCCCTGTTTATTTCCAGATTCAGCTCGCTGATGGAGGTGATCTGATCCCAAAGAAATTACGACTTGTTAGGCTACATCACACTGGACATCAGAGAATGTCATGATACATGATGCGCGTTAAAGGCTGCTACAACCAGACGATTGCGGTCAGACAGTAGCCCACTTATGTCGGGCTTGTAAGACTGGCTATTACCTGTGTCAAAACTGCCAACCGGCAGTATGTACCCGTTGCATAGCACTATCTCGGCGGTACCGGACTTGACTGCTATCCCTATACACTCCATGATGGGACCAGTAGCGCCAGGCGCAGGCCTCGGTTTTGTACACCGAGGCGGCAGCCCTTGCCGATGAAGGATTCCATCGGGTCAAACCGGTACGTTCAACTGGCTGATTGTAGAAGGAGCGCTGAAGATCGAGGCACTTGGAATTTTATTTTACTTTCGGCTAGAGGAACAAATGTTCTGTAATGGCCAACCAAAGTAAAGTAAGACAACATTTTAATGAAATTTTCAAAAAAAAAGTCCCATTTTGTCTGCCCTGCTACTATAGTTGCTTAAAGTTCATTTTCATGCAATGCATTGCATTTTTTAAAGCAAAATCTCAATACTCATCAATCTTAAGACCAGTTGAAAGGCAACTATTCCGGGTTGGCTTTCAGTTAAGGTTTTTCTTGATCACTCATCTGTAAATCTATTTAAAAGGACTTTAAACTATGCCAGTACTTGTCATCGCTCATGTAGATCAAAGCCATATATTATAGCATTGCTGTCGTTGCGGGATATCCTTGACAAACCCTACTGATCTGATCATAGATAAACATTTCGATATCACCCGTTTGCGGCAAATAAAGCGCCCTAATGCAAAAGCAACACCCAAATGGACAGACAGATATTTTCAACATGTGTCAATTGATTTAGCGCCTCATTGACGCCATAGCATTCTACCAGCCGCTAATGAAATTACAAAGAAGAGCATAGGAGGATTCGATATCTGTATCTACGAAAACTAACAAAAAGAATATGAAGAAAGAAACAATAAGAAAACAAAAAAAAAATAATAATCACGATATGATGTTCAAGTACGAATGTTTAGTATATGGCGCGTCGGTATCTCTCTTTATCTATTCACATGATTATGATTAGTATAAAGCGGGTGGTGTCAAAGCCGTCAATACTGCCAACACACAGGCACATAACACAAGGCGGGGGAGCAAATCGTTGGGTCGTCTATTCAATCTGTTGAGCTACGCATCGGTGCAACAAAGGGGAATTTAGGGCCCTACGGAATAATCAAAGTAACACCCATTAGGGCCCTACGGCCGTATAATACCCAAAACAAAAAATTTACTGATACGAGGGTTGCCTTTTATTTTTCGGGATTAGAGAACACTAAAACAAAAATTAATTATTGAAAATGTTTTGTATTTTTGACGCATTTCGATTGGTCGACACGAACCTTTTTTTGATCGGTTGACAAACTGTGGAGGGAACTACGACCTCGGTCGAATTCACCATACCATCGATGAACATTGGTCCTTGATGGAGCTTCATCGCCAAAAATTGAATTAAGTTCATCGATGCACTGTTGTTGAGTTAATCCTCGTCGAAAGTTTTAAAAAACAATCGCACAAAAATGTTCACGATTTAAATTAAATTTTTTGCTGTATCAAGCTATTGATCGATTCAGACCATATTAGACACGTATGTTACAGGTCATAAGAGAAGCCGTTGAACAAAATTTCTTTCAAATCGGATGAGACTCTAGAAGCTCAAGAAGTCAAGACCAAAGGTTTATATGGCAGATATATCAAAACATGAACCGATTTGGCCCATTTACAATCCCAACCGACCTACACTAATAAAAAGTATTTGTGCAAAATTTCAAGCTGCTAACTTTACTTCTTCGAAAGTTACCGTGCTTTCGACAGACAGACGGGCGGAGGGACAGACGGACGGACATGGCTAAATCGACTTAAAATGACATGGCGATTAAGAATATATTGGGTTGCCCAAAAAGTAATTGCGGATTTTTTAAAAGAAAGTAAATGCATTTTTAATAAAACTTAGAATGAACTTTAATCAAATATACTTTTTTTACACTTTTTTTACTAAAGCAAGCTAAAAGTAACAGCTGATAACTGACAGAAGAAAGAATGCAATTACAGAGTCACAAGCTGTGAAAAAATTTGTCAACGCCGACTATATGAAAAATCCGCAATTACTTTTTGGGCAACCCAATATATACTTTATGGGGTCTCAGACGTATATTTCGAGGTTTTAAAAACAGAATGACGAAACTAGTATAACCCATCCTACAGAGGAGGGTATAAAAACGGATAGTATCATTGTCTTGCACCCAGAGAAATAAGTTGACTAATATCAGTCAGCAGTTCCGGTTTATTTACGATCATTTTGTTTTATTTTTTAATTTTGAAGTAAACCCTTTAAAATTTTTTCCAAACGAAAAATAAAACTAGCTGAATATTTATACCCACCATAGGATGGGGGTATACTAGTTTAGTCATGTCACATGTAACTCCTCGAAATATTGATCTGGGATCCTTTAATATGTATTATTGATCGTCTTGACATTCTAAACCGATCTAACCGCTCAACATTTTGCACATATTCTCTTTATTGATTGAGGTCGTTGGGGATTGTAAATGCGTTATATAAGTTCAGAGGCCACCGTAGCGCAGTGGTTAGTACCTACGCCAATGACGCTGAACGCATGGGTTAGAATCCTGGCGAGACCATCAGAAATATATTCAGCGGTGGTTTTCCCCTCCCAATGCTGGCAACATTTGTGAGTTACTATGCCATGTAAAACTTCTCTTCAAAGAGATGTCGCACTGCGGAACGCCATTCGGACCCGGATTTAAAAAGGAGGCCCCTTATCATTGAGCTTTAACTTGCATCGGACTGCACTCATTGATGTGTGAGAAGTTTGCCACTGTTCCCTAGTGGAATGTTAATAGGCAAAATTTGCAATTTTTAAATTCAGATTTGGATATAGGTCCCATACATAGTAGTTCTTCGTTTTCACTACTTGGTTAAAATTTCATATGGGTCCCATATTAACCGATATCCCGAATATATTCAATGAGCCAATAGAGAGCGCAATTTTTATCCGATTTGTTTGCAAGTTTAAACATTTACTTTAACTATTGCCCTCAACATTCCAACCAAGTAGAGTCGGTCCATAAGACCGGTTTACATGGGAGCTATATCAGGTTATAGACTGATTTTGGCCATATTCGGCACAGTTCTTGGAAGTTATAACGGATCATCGGACAAAATTTTAAACTTATAAGGGCTCAAGAAGTCAAATCGGAAGATCTGTTTATATGGGAGATATATCAGGTTATATACAGATTTAGACCGTACTTGGCACACTTGTTGGAAGTCATAACGGGTCGAATTTTGGGAACCCACCACCATGGATTCTGCTAAAAATTTATAAAAATAAATTTACAATAGTTGAAGGGCATAATTTTATTCTACATACCAAACTTCTGTCAAACCAGCAAAAATTAAAGCTTCTAGGAACCGAACAAGGATAATCGAGAGACTGGTTTACATGGGAGCTATATCAGGTTACCGACTGATTTGGATCGTATTTAGTACAGTTGTACAGTTGTTGAAAGTCGTAACAGAACACCGCATGCAAAATTTCGGCCAAATTGGACAAAAATTGCTGCTTGTACGCGATCAAGAAGTCAAATCGGGAGATCGGTTTGCATGGGACCTATATCAGGTTATAGACCAGTTTGGACCGCACTAGACACAGTTGTTGAAAGTCATAACAGAAAACCGAATGCAAAATTTCAGCCAAATCGGACAAAAATTGCGAGTTGTAAGGGCTCAAGAAGTCAAATCAGCAGATCGGTTTATATGGGAGCTATGTTAGGTTATAGAGTGAATCGGACCGTATGTGGCACAGTTGTTTGGAGTCATAACGGAACATTACATGCAAAATTTCAGTTAAATCGGACAAAAATTGCGGCTTGTAAGGGCTTAAGAAGTATCTGTGCAAAATTTTAAGCGGCTAGCCTCACGCGTTCAACCGCCATTGTGATTTCGACAGACGGACGGATATGGCTAGTTCGATTCAGAACGTCGAGACGATTAAGAATATATTGACTTTATGAGGTCTTAGACGAATATTTCGAGGTGTTACAAAGGAATGACTAGATTAGTATACCCCCATCCTACGCGCAAAGAAATTAGTCTGCTGATATATGCAAGCACTGTCTGCTGATATTAATTTAAATATTTTTAACTTTTGAATAAATCCATACAAAATTTTTAAATTTCTTAACACCAATTGGAGCATTTGCTATATTATTATACCCTCCACCATAGGATGGGGGTATACTAATTTCGCCATTCTGTTTGTAACACCTCGAAATATGCGTCTGAGACCCCATAAAATATATATTCTTAATCGTCATGTCATTTTAAGTCGATCTAGCCATGTCCGTCCGTCAGTCTGCATGTCGAAAGCACTCTAACTTTCGAAGGAGTAAAGCTAGCCACATGAAATTTTGCACAATTACTTTATATTAGTGTAGGTCGGTTGGGATTGTAAATGGGCCAAATCGGTCAATGTTTTGATATGGCTGCCATATAAACCGATCTTGGGTCTTGAATTCTTGAGCCTCTAGAGGGCGCAATTCCTATCCGATTTGGAAGAAATTTTGTACAACGGCTTCCTTCATGACCTTCAACATACGTGTCTAATATGGTCTGAATCGATAAATAGCTTGATACAGCTCCCATATAAACCGATCTCCCGATTTTGCTTCTTGAGCCCCTACAAGGCATAATTCTTATCCGAATGAACTGAAATATTACACAATGACTTCTACAATGTTCAGCATTTATTTATGGTCCGAATCAGACTTTTACTTGATATAAAGAGATACCGCATATAGAACTCGACAAATGTGATCCATGGTGGAGGGTATATAAGATTCGGCCCGGCCCGTTACATGTTTATAAAAAATTTGCCAATTTGGTGATTAATTTTTTGTTTAAGAACAAAAATATAACAGTAGAAAATCGTTAAAAAATAAACAAATCATAGAACATTGGAAAACATTTTACGTTACATCCTTGAAACAGTGTATGATAAAATGGAATATAAAAATTTTTGAAGTATTTATGAAATTTTTGAGCTTTTTAAAGATTTTGATCATTTGAAAACTGCAAAAAAGTTTGCTGTTTTAGCAAATATTTGCTGCTGTCCCATTTTCAGCAGACTTTCTTCTGTTTTCACTAACAAATTGCTCTGAGTGTATGGTAATGGATAAAAAAAACATTAAAATATAGTCTTTAAAAATTTTTGCATTGAAATTTTGTATTTAGGAAAAATTGTAATGAAATTTTTTCTATAAAAAAGTAATTTCGAGGGGGGTCCGGCCCGGGCTGATGAGATTGTAACACTGATTATTAAATTTTTGTTTTTAGGAATATTGTGATAAAGTTTTGTCTTATTTCGCTGAAATTTTGTCTTTTCACTCATAGAAAAAAGTTTGCTGAAAATAGCAAACACTGTCTGCTGAATATTAGTAGTTAAGCTGTTGCAGCAGTAGTTCTGCTATTACAGCAGTATTACTGCAATTTCAGAGTAGCAGGCTAACTGCTGAAAAGTCTGTTGTTTGCTGAAAATGACTGCTGCTTAATTATGAAGAGAATGTTAGAAGAAACAAGTTATAATCCGATTCAGCCCATAAACGAATTGAATGCTGACCATTGTAGAAGTCATTGTGTAATATTTCAGTCCATTCGGATAAGAATTCCGCCTTGTAGGGGCTCAAGAAGAAAAATCGGCAGATCGGTTTATATGGGAGCTGTGTCAAGCTACAGATCGATTCAGACCATATTGGACACGTATGTAGGCAATCATGGGAGATGCCGTTGCACAAAATTTCTGCCTTCCAGTGGCTCAAGAAGTCAAGATCCAAGATCGGTTTATAAGGCAGCTATATCAGGTTATGAACCGATTTGAATCATACTTAGCACAAATGTTGGAAGTGATACCAAAACACCACGCGCAAAATTACAGCCAAATCGGATGAGAATTGCGCCCTCTAAAAGCTGAAGGAGTCAAGACCCAAGGTCGGCTTACATGGCAGCTATATTAAGGTTTTGAACCGATTTGAACCATACTTAGCGCAGTTGTTGGAAGTGATACCAAAACACCATTTGCAAAAATTTCAGTCAAATCAGACGAAAATTACGCCCTGTAAAGGCTCGGAGGATCGATTTATATGGCAGCTATATCAAACCATAGACCGATTTGCCCCATTTACAATCACAACCGACCGACGCTAATAAAAAGTATTTGTTCAAAATTTCAAGCGCCTAACTTTACTCCTTTGAAAGTTAGCGTGCTTTCGACATATAGACGGACGGACGGTCATGGCTAGATCGAGCTAAATGACTTGACAATCAATTAAATATATATACCTTATGGGGTCTTAGACGCATATTTCGAGGTGTTACAAACGAAATTAGTATAACCCCGTCCTATGGCGTAGAGCATACAAATAGAACGCATATGTTAATGTGTGTCTCAGTGGATGTTTATTACCACAGTATAAAATTATCTCTTCCAACAAAATTTCTAAAAAATTCCTATAGTGATCAATATGAATAACAGGCAACCATAAAAAGTAGCATACAAACCTTTTTCTCAGCAGACTTGTGTACTCAATGCAACAGATTTTGTTAGTTGAAATAGCAGTAAGAAATGTTAGCTTATACAGCAGCACTATGATTGCTGAAACAGCAGTAATGTCAGCTTTCCCATTTTCAGCTGACAAAAACTGTCTTGGAAAACTTTTTTGTTGTTTCGAATAACAAATTTGGTCATTAAACTATGTTTAGAAAACATTTCACTAAAATTAACAAGTAAAAGCACGCTAATTTATGCCGGACCGAATCTTAAATACCTTCCACCATGCACCGGTATCTCATTTTAGGCAATCATATGATAGAAGGAAATAATTGCTATGATATTGGAGCTATTCGAACAAAAATTGCGCCTTTAATGGGCTCAAGAAGTAAAATAGGGAAATCGGTTCATATGGGAGCTGTATCAGGCTATACACCGATTCAGACCATAATTGACACGTATGTTGAAGTTCATGAGCGAAGCCATTGTACAAAATTTCAGTCAAATCGGATAATAATTGCAACCTATAGATGCTCTATATGCTCAAGAAGTCAAGATTCCAGATCGGTATATATGGCAACTATATCAGGTTAAGGACCAATTAAAACTATATTTGGCACAGTTGTTGGAAGTCATAATAAACCACCTTGCAAAATTTCAGCCACATCGGATAAGAATTGGGCATTCTAGTGGCTCAAGAAGTCAAGATTTAAGATCGGTCTATATCGCAGCTATATCAGGTTATCGGCCGATTTGAATCGTACTTAGCACAGTTATTGGAAGTCATAACAAAATACCTCATGCAAAATTTCAGCCAAATCGGATTAGATTAATTGCGCCCTATAAAGGCACAAGAAGTCAAGACACCAGATCGGTTTATATGACTGCTATATCAGGTTATGGATCGATTTGAACCAAACTTAACACAGTTGTTGGAAATCATAACAAAACACCTCATGCACAATTTCATTCAAATCGGATAAGAACTGCGCCCTCTAGTGACTCAACAAGTCAAGAGCCAAGATCGGTTTATACGGCAGCTTTATCAAAACATGGACCGATATGCCCCATGTACAATCCCAATCGACCTACACTAAAAATAAGTATTCGTGTAAAATTTCAAGCGGCTAGCTTTACTCCTTCGAAAGTTAGCGTGTTTTCGACAGACAGACGGACTGACATGGCTAGATCGACTTAGAATGACATAACGATCAAGAATATATATACTTTATGGCGTCTTAGACGAATATTTCGAGAAGTTAGAAACAGAATGACGAAATTAGTATACCCCCATACTATGGTGGAAGGTATAAATAAATGAAATTTTGTCATTTTACAAATTTTGTGTTTAATTTTTTTTGTATAGACAAAATCTTTTTTTTTGTGGGGTGGGGGGCTCTTGTGCCCGAGGGCCGCTCCTGGCTTCTATATACATATGTTCGACCGATTTCGAATAATTTTCACCCTGCAATAAACAGTTTGATAATACTGAAAACGCGTGGTAATAATAAGTATGCATCCGCTGAAACGTATGTAGGGTTTGACAATTTAAAACAAGTAGAAAATTGAGTTTTGAGGCGCTAGATCGGTCATTTCTCACATAGTGCGCCACTCGGCATAAAAGAGGAAGTCCTTACCATTGGGCTTAAACTTTAATCGGACTGCACTAATTGATATGAGAGAAGAATCCGCTGTATCTTAATGAAATGTCATAGGAAATTCGGTATTAGTAGCTTAAACTGAAGTTATAAACTTATTTTCGATAACAAAGTAAAACGTGCTATGGTTTTGGAAAAAAGGCCTGCCAAGCTATGAAATCCGCCACTGCCTTGCAGCGAGCTGAGCGTCGAGGTTTGTCGTAAGCAAATACTGCTGCATTTTAATACTACCACAGAGTGTACATTCTCTTACCAATTATTGACACTTTAAAAGACTATTTTTCAATAATAAGCAACAACGATTTATTTGCTGAATGCATTCGATATGGAGGTTGGAGGTAGGTTCAGAGAGTTTGGCATTTTTTACATAGTGAAAATGGTAAATGTTGCACATTGATTAAAAGGCCTAGAAAAAGGGGATGCAGACCATTTATTAAAAGACCGCTATAGATCATAGTGCCAAACTACATTTTGGAGTTTTTGCTTCAATGTGATACAAAGCCTTAAAACCAGTGGCTAAATTGTTTTCTTTTGCATTTGCTTCCCAACTCATTGCAAGTACCCTCCTATAGGATTTTGTCATCAGACATCACTCTATAGCACACATATTGATTATTGATTCGGTATTGTTGTTGTAGTTTTATTCAATTCTTGTTACTCTTTCAATTCATTTAGAATTTATTGAAGACAAAAAAATAGGAGGAGGGGAAAAATTGAAATTAAATGAATTATCATCGATGATAACTCATTTGTTTTCATTTGTGTTATTTTCTTTTTATTTATGGTGTGTTACAATGCGTTTGTCTATGTGTGGTGTCCATTGTCACTTTGATGTTGTTAAGTGCTCACTAAAGATAACCCCCTTGCATTTGGTGTCACTCCCACTTATTGAGTGATTTAATTGACTGAGGACTGACTGAATGACAGGGCTGGCGCTTGCCAATATTCAGTCAGGGTTCTGGGCATTGGTGCAAATTGAATAGTAGATCATTGTGGGTATTGGAATGACCAAATTGTGTTTTTTTGTTTAATTTATAGAGGTTAAGATTTTCAATGGGCTAAAATGATATTCATACAGCCCAAACAGGACACAGGAGTAGATGCAAAAAAAAAAAAAAAATTTTTAAAACTTAAAGTAAGCAATGGTTTTTGTCATTAAATTTATGTACCAAAGTTAATAAACCTTTGTAGTCTAATGAGTTGAAAGATGTGCAGTTTGGAATATTCTGCACTTTATTGTTTTCGATTTAAGTTAACATATGTATATCTTTAAACAATAATAACACTAGAGCTGTATTAACATTGCCATTCCATTAGTAAAACTTAAAATTATTTTAAAACAAGTAAAAACGTGCCGAAACTTATATATCCTCCACAATGGATCGCATTTGTCGAGTTCATTCCGGTATCTCTTTTAAGGCAAACAAGTAAAAAGGCGTTAAGTTCGGCCGGGCCGAACTTTGGATACCCACCACCTCGGGTATATATGTAAACCACCTTTTATCAAAATTCGGTGAAAATTTCATACCTTATACTCATATACCTCATACCCATCTGAACTATATACGACACGATGTCGAAAAGCCGAACATAAGCCACTGTGTCTAATTTAAGTGAAATCGGACAATAAATGCCTCTTTTATGGGCCCTGAACCTTAAATCGAGAGATTGGTCTATATGGCAGCTATATGCAAATCTAAACCGATCTGGGCAAAATTGAAGAAGGACGTCGAAGAGCCCAACCAATCTCACTGTGTCAAATTTCAGCGACATCGGACAATAAATGCGTGTTTTATCGCCCCAACACCTAAAACCTAGATATCGGTCTATATGGCAGCTATATCCAAATCTGGACCGATCTGTGCGATATTGCAGAAGTATGTCAAGGGGCTTAACTAAACTCACTGTTCCAAATTTCGGCGACATCAGACAATAAATGAGCCCCAAACCATATATCAAGAAATCGGTCTATATGGCAGCTATATCTAAATCTGAACCGATCTGGACCAAATTGAAGAAATATGTCAAAAGGCCTAACACAACTCACTGTCCCAAATTTCAGCAAAATCGTAAAATGAATGTGGCTTTTATGGGCCTTACACCATAAATCGGAGGATCGATCTATATGGCAGCTATATCCAAATTTGGACCGATTTGAGCCAAATTAACGAAGGATGTCGATGGGCCTAACACAACTCACTGGCCCGAATTTCATCAAAATCGGATAATAAATGTGGTTTTTGTGGGCCAAGACCCTTAACCGGAGGATCGGTCTATATGGCAGCTATATCCAAATCTGAACCGATCTGGGCCAATTTAACGAAGGAAGTCGAAGGGCCTAAGACAACTCACTATCCAAAATTTCAGCGAAATCGGATAATAAATGTGGCTTTTATGGGCCTAAGACCCTAAATCTGAGGATCGGTCTATATGGCAGCTATATCAAAACATGGACCGAAATGGTCCATTTACAATTCCAACCAACACTAATAAAAATTATTTGTGAAAATTTTAAGCGGCTAGTTTTACTCGTACGAAAGTTAGCGTGCTTTTGACAGACAGAGGAACGGACGGACATGGCTTAAGTTAGGTTCGGTTGAATGGGTCGCCCACCAAAGGTGAGTTCACTCGGAGGCCAGTTTGGCCCATTGTGATACCCTAGAGAGAGAAAGGGAAGAAGAAAAGAAATGTGAGACCTCGTACTAGAGGTTATACGCGAAAAAAGCAAAAGACAGAAGTAGTGGAGAAACCCGAGCGGGGGGTGAAGAACAGCTCGTACATACGCAAGCACGGATCTACCTATGCCGAAGCCTGTGGCATCCCCCGTCGGAACCATCCAGTTCCCTCAACAAACCTCAGGAGAGATACTAGACGTACGTTCGCAAGTTCATCCAGATCACAGAAGAAACGGCTCCCCAGAAAGGAGAGCCTACGTCTCTGCAGACGCGGACAGGAACTCAGCAAGTGGTCAATAGTATCCTCCTTATCCTCATTGAGGCAACTCTTACAAAAATCATTGTGCGGTATCCCCATGCTCGCCGCCATGCGGCCTATGGAACAGTGTCCGGTTATGACCCCTATCAAAGTACTCAACGCCAGCAACTCTCTTGTCCTCCTCCGGTCGATGACCGGCCATAGCGCCTTCGCAGTCCGGCAACCATCTTCCGAGTCCCACCTCGCCACCGACGCCGCCCTGGCCATCTCATTTACTGTGTTCAGTAGCTCGACAAATGACAAATGGCACGTAGGCAAGACCGATGACTGGTACGCCCCGCGCAGTAGAACCGTACCCTCTCATATCCTGAAATACCCCCATGCCCAGGAACTCATGGCTAGATCGACTTAAATTGTCATAACGATCAATAATTTATATACTTTATGGGGTCTTAGGCGAATTTTTCAAGGAGTTACAAACAGAATGACGAAATTAGTATACCCCCATCCTATGGTGGAGGGAAAAAATTAAAATAAATGTAGTTGGTTATAGCAAGTAAAAATACTTTTAAATGCCAATACTGCTTAAACATGAAGCATGTACGCTGGAGTGATGCCTTTTTTTACAACCTCATATCCCGGTATCATGTTTTGATGATTTTATATTTAAGATTAGATAAAATCATACATTTAGGGTAATTTGTTAAAAAAAACCTCACGCACAAAATGGTTTTAAAATTTTTATTTTGGCATTTTGGGCAACTTTTTGGAGACACTGTAGCAGTTATTCAATTGAATGCAAGCTTGCGAGCCACATATGTGTAACATCAAGGAAGTAAATTATCCACGTTGTCATGAATTTTGGTGGGAGGTTGTTCTGTTGCGGAAGGAGTTATATAAGTCTTGCAAAACTTTGGTCGAACTCTCACAGCATTGCTTGCTCCGGGCAATACTGATACTACATATAGTTGTTCAAAATCTTCAGCGCGAAACAATTGACTACATTATCAGCCCCTGAGTAAGAAAAGAATGAACACATTTTACGCAACCTATTTCGGGTTTCAGGCGTCAGAATAAACGCAAGAAGAGCTAGAATGGCACGAGATTTCGAGCGTGCATTGCACATGATTGGAATCTGGTTAAACTTTACAAAAGGGAATTCAATTCTCTCAGTGAAGTGGCGGAAGATACGAGTGAGGTGCCAAAGAAACTTCATGTCGTCTCTCCAACCGCCTGTTTCTTTAAACTGAGTTTTACCATTTCTGAAGGTAAAGGAAGGAAGTACTCGATGTTTTGTGCTCTAATGGATACATAGAGCTCATCGTCAATGAAGCACGAAGAATGCGATCCAGCATATGGTGCTGGCAACTGACAAACTTGGGTGTGGGGTGACCTTTCTCTTCGAACATTTTCTACATTTGTCGAACTAAAACGCTCGTCTCGAAAGAGAAACAGACAAAAATTTTAATATTTAATGATCTTTGCCCTAACAGGCAAAAAACTTGAAAGATATAACGCTTGTCATTTTGCCGGTATTTACGGCAGCAATCATCACAGGTTGAACTCATCTAACACATTCTGCACAAAAAAAGAAATCGTTTCACATAAAAGAAATTTTCACCAAGTCAACTTCTTTTCTGAAAAACTTTGGACTTTGTTTACGATAAAAGGTCATGTTTTTTTGCGATAAATTCTTGCAAGAGTTCTCGACAAATACATTTTGTTTACGCTGACAATACATTTTATTCTTAATGTTTAGAACATATTATTAGGGATTTCAACAAGTTTTTCCTTATTTAAATAATTATTTAATTTCATGCCTATAATTTAATTTATTTTAAAATAAATTGTGCTCATTGAGCAGGATGCCAAGTTAAACTTAATCTTTTGTAACATAATTAAAACTCAATATTACATCAATTATAAGCAGATCTAAGTTGGTAATTCAAGCTCTTTCAGAGTTTATTTGGATTTATTTCGATGTTATGAAACACAATTATATTAAAAGCCTTCCATTTTCGCACAATTCCATTACTGGTTTGTACTATGATCTGCTGTATTCGTTCTGTTATAAATCAAACAAAAAATTACTTATGGGAGTAGTTGTTTTCGCACATTTACATATATACTTTGGGATGGATATTTGTTTTTATCGCGAAAATGTTAGCAAACAATGTACGTGCCTAAGAAATTCTTGCTGTGTTGTTTTTTACTTGTCAATCTTATGTGTGTTGCTCTTATAATTTTTGTCATTGTCACTCGACCGAGATGCTCAATATACTAATTACTCAATTACTCAGTCAAAACAAACAAGTAAAAGAGTGCTAAGTTAGGCCTGGTCGATTCGACCTAAGACCTAAGGTTTCCTAAGATTCTTAGGAACCAACCACCATGGATTCTGCTAAAATATGGGAGCTAGAAATGGTTTTAGACCGATTTGGACCTTACTTGACACAGTTGCTGGGAGTCATTACAGAACACTACACTCAAAATTTCAGCCAAATCGGACAAAAATGGTGGCTTCCAGGGGTTCAAGAAATCAAATCAGGTGATCAATTTATATGGGAGCTATATCAGGTTATTGACCGATTTGAATCGTAATTAACACAGTTGTTGAAAGTCATCACGGAACACTATGTGAAAAATTTCAGCCAAATCGGAGAAAAATTGCGCGTTCCAGGGGCTCAAGAAATCAAATGAGGAGATCGGTTTATTTGGGAGCTATATCCAAATCTGGGCCATAAGGTCCATTTGCAATCCCTAACGACCCACATTAATATTAAGTATCTGTGCAAAATTTAAGGCAGCTATCATTATGCGTCCGTCCGCTATCGTGATTTTGACAGACGGACGGACATGGCTAGATCGACTCAGAATGTCGAGACATTCAACAATATATTTCGAGGTGTTACAAACGGAATGGCTCGATTAGTATGCCCCCATCCTATGGTGGTGGGTGATGAGCACACAATTCCAATTATTTTAAAGCCCATGGGCCTGCTCGGGATTTCTTAATATGCACAAAGCTATGTGCAACTGTATGAGTATTTTTGTCAATCTCTGGTCTATACTCGCCC